>NC_134831.1:89432540-89516423 GCF_004210375.1 Tachypleus tridentatus
GTATTCAAGGGGTGTAGGTTAATGAACTATAATTTTGATATGTTCGAACCTCCGAATGATCAACTTGTATTTATAGAAGGACAGCAAAAAATCATGATAAACCATGTTCTAATTCCGCTGTCAGAACTTGGATTACTTTACTTACATTATGGTATCGACTGTTTCCATTCTAAAACTACGAAACAAAATGTATTTCCGTCAATTTGGCTTTGTAATTTCTTTTCACATAGAGCACTTTATATTCAAATAAATAATTAATAATTGTGTTATGAATAATTAAAGAAGAATATATTATCTGGCCAACTAAATAACTTGTCCAGATCCAACTGATATTTTTACCTCTTCTGTTTATACATCCTACTTGTCCAGATCCAACTGATATTTTTTACCTCTTCTCTTTGTGCATCCTGCTTGTCCAGATCCAACTGATACTTCTGACCTTTTCTGTTTATATATCCTACTTGTCCAGATCCAACTGATACTTCTGATCTTTTCTATTTATATATTCTGCTTATCCAGATCCAATTGATACTTCTGATTAATTGATCCCATGATATTGCTTGTCCTGATCCTGCTAGTACTTTTGATTGAACCAATGATTCCATTTGCCGAAACGTTGCTTTAACCTTTAGTGTTACTGTCAAACTTATATTGGGAAGTAACGCAACCTTTATGACAGAAAATCTGAAAATAACAACCAGTAACTGCATTGTGGAATATATTACACGTTTTAGCACTTGACGTTACAAAAATACATTTTTTAAATGTAAAATTGTTATAAAAACATCAAATGATTACTTTAAATATTGCATCAATAGTACTTTTCTAGTTAAAAGAATTAACCAGTTTCTCTATATATTCAAGTGTCTTTATTAATGATTAAAATAAAAATGTCATTAAGTATTTTTTGTTCAGTTCCTAGATGGCACTACATTATAAAATTCTGTTTCCTTAGGTTATAAAGTTTGCCGGTTGATAAGAGTATGTATGATTCACCCAGCCCTAGTTATAATTTTTGACCTAAGAGGGCAACATTGCAGCACTAATGAATTTAAATATCCCCTCTGTTTAGCACTTTTTTTATTTAGACACGAAAGGTGGGTGGAATTTCTAGTAGTCATCTTCGAATGAAAATCTGGTGTATTGTGACCAACAAAACTCAGTTCTTGGTCAAAAACAACACAAGGACACTTCCGAAACTGGTCACTAAAAGAAAAATCACTTTCACTTTGTAATATGTCTTTAATCATTTTAGAAGTAAGATGTGGTCATCTAAGAGTCTGTACATAGTGTACATTTGTTCATTATACAAGATTGCGTCCTAAAGAAACATAGAATTATTTTGCCTGATGAAACAATATTATTTTATTTTTATCCAAAAAGGGTTGAAAGGTTCTTTTTAATCATTATCCATCATAAACCAAAACGAAAGAAATGCTTTAAACAATCTTAAATCGAATAACAATATCACAGTAAAGGCAGCAATCAACGGTGGAGCTATTGTTATTCTTGACAAAAATGACTTTATCATGGAAGCCAGCTAGAGGACATTAATTTCTATACAAAAAAATTCTCACATGATCCTACAACTCAGTTTATTAAAAACCATAACTGATGAACTTAAAAAACTCCTCAAATACAATAAAATAAACAAAGAAACCTTTCAGTATTTGATACTCAGACAAGATTTTCCTGGTAAATTTTATCTCTTACCTAAATTCCAAACAAAAAACAAATCCTGGTCGACCCATAATTCCTAATATAAACATGGCTACTGAAAAGCTGTCTGCTTTTGTTGACCAACACACAAAAGTATCCCCTGTACTCTCTCCTCTTACAAAAAGGATACTACCTACTTTCTTAACATCATAGAAGATATTAACACTGACAGACAGTTACCACAAAATAGTTTTCTTTGTACGATGGATGTTTCTTCCCTTTACACCAATATCCCACATGATAAAGGACTAGAAACTCTAAAGTCTGCATTAAATCTCACTAACCAATCAGAATCTCAAACAATAACCGATCTTGCCAGTCTCGTTCTAGCTCTGAACAACTTCGAATTTAGTTACGAGCACTACATTCAAGTTAACGATACTGCAATGGATACCAAAATGGCTCCCAATTATGCCAATATCTTTATGGTTCATATTGAAAACTAGCCTTTACAACTCATTCTGTAAAATCTTATACATGGTAACGTTACATAGACGACATATTTTTCATTTGGACAGCCGACCTTCAATCACTTAAAGAATTTATCACACTTGCAAACTCCTTTCACAAAACAATTAAGTTTATTTGCGATATTTACCTACACAAATTCACTTACTTGATGTAACAGTTTTTGTGAAAAAACGGCATTTTAAAAACAGACTTGTACAAAAAGCCTACAGACAGACCACAGTATCTTCACTTTAAAAGATGTCACCCCTCTCACTCTACTACAGTCAAGCTCTTAGAATCAAGAAAATATGTCCAGATGAAATAAATTACGGAAAAGACACTAAGGATATAAAACTAACCATGTTACAGAGAGAGTACAAAGAAATCAAAATCGACAAACAACTTGAGAAGGCTAACAATACTCAGCGGGAAAAACATCCTAAACCAGAGTAATAATAAAATAATAATAATAGTAATAACAATAATAGTAATAATAAAACCAGAGTAATAATAAACTTTCAAATAGTATTACTCTTGTTATTACCTACCATTTTAAACTCAGAAATGGTTCACGAATTCTGAAAAAAACATTTTTATCTACTACAGCTCGACAGACGTCTCAAACAGATATTTCCTGAAGGTCCCGTTGTTTCCTTCCAAAAAAACAGAACCCTAAAAGATATCTTTGTTCACACAAAAATAAATTACACTCCACCCCAAAATGGCTGTCGTACGTACAATAAAGCCCGTTGTCAAACCTGCAAATTCGTACAAAGCACTTATTCATTTTCCGACAACCAAAATCAACGGAATTTTAAAATATCTAAAGAAATCACTTGTGAAAAAAACCCACCATTTACCTTAAACAGTGTAAAATATGCAATTATCAGTGTATAGAACATACACAAACAGAGAACGTTTTAACATTAACAAATCCTCTATTAACACTGAAAAAGATCCTCCTGTCGCTGAACACCTCAACCAACTCAGTCATTCGATTAAGGTTATTACTCTCACTGACATTGAAACAGGACTCAAAACAAAAGCAGACAGAGAAATAAAAGAAACATATTGGATTACTAAGTTAAACACTGTTCAACATTTCTCAATTAATCTAGATCCAGGAATCAGTGATCTCCGGTCATTAGTTCATCTGTCAGAAAAATAACTTTATTCTTCACTTACTTTTTAATGAAAGAATTATTGTTTTTAAATTGATTTATATAAACATATGTTTATTAATCACTCTCCATGTGTTATCTATACTTGATTTATATAAATCTGTTGTTATCTATACTTGATTTATACAAACATATATTTAATAATCACTCTCCAGGTGTTATCTTTACTTGATTTCTATTAACATATCTTTATTAATCACTCTCCAGGTGTTATCTATACTTTATTTCTATAAACATATCTTTATTAATCACTCTCCAGGTGTTATCTATACTTGATTTATATAAATCTGTTGTTATCTATACTTGATTTATACAAACATATATTTAATAATCACTCTCCAGGTGTTATCTTTACTTGATTTCTATAAACATATCTTTATTAATCACTCTCCAGATGTTATCTATACTTGATTTATATAAACATATCTTTATTAATCACTCTACAGGTGTTATCTGTATATTTTTTATTTAAATATCTAAGTACAGTTCTTAAAAATACACACATATTGTATCCATTCCAAAGTCTGTCAGCCTCTTCTCAGTTTTCCTTACAGGCGTCCACCCAAGCATCGAGCACGACGAAATCAAACACACAATTTAAAATCAAACCCAAACCAAGCTACATGCAGTACATCGGATATTTTCTAAACATACCAACCGGCTCACCTACTTTATCAAGTTAGTAACAACTTCAAAACATAGTGCTGACTGTATTTTGCACAATGGTTGTTTCTACCATATCTTTAATTTTAGCACCGAACGACCACGTCGCCGCTTCACCCACCAGTAGTCATATAACACTTCCAGACGAAACATGCAACCTACGGACGACTTTCAGCAGGACTTTACCGCCAAGTCCAGTTCCAATCAAAAAAGACACCCAAGCATGCTCATCCAGCTCTACCTCGGCGCCCTCAACCTCCACCCTCAGCAACATATCTGGACTTACTGATCCCAAGAAGACAGACAACAAATACTGCCAGACCACAACTATTATTTCAAAACTTACAATCTCAAAACAGATACAAACCACACGACCTGAAATTACAGACGCGTCAGTCTAGATAGACTTTGTGGTCACGAACATCCAGAAGTTACTACCTAAGGCTACTAGTAATCACAAATCAATCCAGACCACCATCAAACAACGCATCCAGGGAGCACAAGCAGAGAACTCACGTTTACCTTCACCACTTCTATGCATCTCTGAACCCAAGCCCACATTGAATTTCCTCGAAGGATTACAAGCAAAGCGCAAGCAGTTCATCCAAAGCTACAATAAACCACCTACTTCTACAGTTCCGCCATAAGCTTCTTACGTTTTTATTTACTTATTTTAAATTCCTGTATGCATTATTAGCCCAGACTTTCTTTCCCCACAGCTACTCCCGGCCACTGTCTGGGTAGATTATTCGGCACCCAGGCCATGAGTGGGGGGTTTTTCTTGGGGTACTCCTGTTTCCCGAACACCTAAATCTTAGGCATTGGATCTGTATATCCAAGCTAGGTCCGGCATGGCCAAGCGTGTTAAGCGTGGTGAGGACTAGCTGCCTTCCTCTAGTCTTACACTGCTAAATTAGGGACGGCTAGCACAGATAGCCTTGGAGTAGCTTTGTGCGAAATTTAAAAACAAACAAACAAACAATATCCCAGCTAGGGCAGTATGATCCATCGATCTGTATACCCCAGCTAGGGCAATATGACCCATCGATCTGTATATTCCAGCTAGAGCAATATGACCCATCAGTCTGTATATCTCAGCTAGGGCAATATGACCCATCGATCTGTATATCCCAGCTAGGGCAATATAACCCATCGATCTGTATATCCCAGCTAGGGCAATATGACCTATCGATCTGTATATCCCAGCTAGGGCAATATGACCCATCGATCTGTATATCCCAGCTAGGGCAATATGACCTATCGATCTGTATATCCCAGCTAGGGCAATATAACCCATCGATCTGTATATCCCAGCTAGGGCAATATGACCCATCGATCTGTATATCCCAGCTAGGGCAATATGACCCATCGATCCACGCCCGGCCCTGAATTGGCCCGTTTCAGTTTGACATTTTCTTGATATGTTAACTGCTTCTTCTTCAATCGGGCGTTGACTTCGCCTCCACTTTGTCAGCTGCCACTCCTGCCAGACTCGTGCTGACAAGTTCCATGTTAAACTTATCAATCGTTTTAACCCAAATTATTAATTATTAATAATCATTTGGTCAAAATTCTTAATTTCTACAAAGTGCGGGGCTGAAGGAGGACTGTTTAGCACCCCTTGGGGCTGATATTTCCTTAGAAATATTAATAATATTCCTAAACAACTGCCAGATTGCCCCTGAAGAAGAAAGGTCCGTCTTTCGAAAGCGCTTTGGTTAAAAGGGTTTCTATTTCAGTTTTATATAGTTTACTGAAACTTATTTCTTTGTGTAGTTCGTAAAAATTTACTACATTACACTCAATACTTCAAGGAAAATTTACTATATTGCACTGTATACGTCAGTGGAACTTATTACACTGTATAGTTCAGTGGAATTTATTATAATACAATGTATAGTTTAATAAAAATATACTATAATTCACTGTGTAGATCAGTGTAAATTTACTGTGTTACACTATATAGGTCATCGAAGATTTACAATACAACACTGTGTAGTTCAGTGAAAAGTTACTATAATACACTGTGTAGTTCGGGTAATAGTTACTATAATATACTGTGTAGTTCATTGAAAATTTACTATATTACACGGTATAGTACAGTGAAAATGTATTATAATACATTGTATAGTTTAGTGAATCTTATTACTATGTGTGGTTCAGTGAAAATGTGTTATATTACACTGTATAGTTCTTTGAAAATTTACTATGTTACACTGTATAGTTCATGAAAACTTACTGTGATACTCTGTGTAGTTTAGTGAATATTTACTATATTACACTCTATAGTTCATTGAGAAGTTACTATATTAAACTCTATAATTCAGTGAAACATATTACACTGTATAGTTCATGAAAACTTACTGTGATACACTGTGTAGTTCAGTGAATATTTACTATATTACACTCTATAGTTCAGTGAATATTTACTATATTACACTCTATAGTTCATTGAGAAGTTACTATATTAAACTCTATAATTCAGTGAAACATATTACACTGTGTAGTTCAGGGAAAATTTACTATAAATTACTGTGTATGTAGTTTAGTGAATATTTACTATATTACACTCTATAGTTCAGTGAAACCTTATTATAATACACTGTGTAGTTCAGTGAATATTTACTATATTACACTCTATAGTTCATTGAGAAGTTACTATATTAAACTCTATAATTCAGTGAAACATATTACACTGTATAGTTCATGAAAACTTACTACATTACACTTCATAATTCTTTGAAAATTTACTATTATATACTTTGTAGTTCAGTGAAAGTTTACTATATTACACTGTAGAGTTCAGTGAACATTCACTATATTATACTTGTAGAGTGCGGTGAAATTTTACTGTTTTACACTCTATAGTTCAGTGAAAATTTATTATATTACTCTCTATAGTTGAGTGAAACTTATTACTGTGTATAGTTCAGGGAAACTTATTACATCATATTTGGTTCTATAATCAATTATAATTTGAACTACACACAACATTAATAAAACCTTCCACTTTCGTATAACTTAGAAATGACCTGGTTAGTTTCACGTATCATAACAGCAAAACTTTGATACGTGTGTTGAAAGCATTCAAATAGTAAGTGAACTGAAATAAAAATGGAATAAACCATGGACTATTGGATGGTACACCGGCTATTCAAGAAGGTCCGGCATGGAACCCCTACGCCCAAAAGCCCTTCTTGCCCGAAAAAGGGCATCAAACTAACATTCATGACGTAAGGTTTAAACTAATTAATAATTAACCGTTGTTTTCGCTATATACGTAGGTGTCCGATATACCCATGGTTTTGTATTGCTGTATCTCTTGGTAGCGAATAAACTGTTTCATTATTATGTCAAGAAACAAGAGAGTGTTTTGGTATCTCTAAAGCTGGGCACAACACAGTTAGCTTGTTGTACAATTTCGTGTTTAATAACAAACATATTCTAGGCTTAATAGCTGCTCCTATACTTTACGTGTTTCACGGAATATTCTAGAAACAAAGTTAGGCCTCATTACTCAGGCCTTCTAAACTTTATATATGTCATCCGCAATTGTTTAACCAATCACTGCAACAATATTGCTTTTAACGAGACAGTGAACGGTTCATCTTTTCACCAGGCTTTGTAAGATTATAATTACGTTCTTGTCAGTTGAGGTCTTTATTGTATAATGGAAGACGGAGCTGGAGTAGTTATATATGACAGACCAGACTGACAGGAAATCCAGTTGTTTAATTAAGTGATCGTCATCCGGCTTCTAGTAAGCGTCATCCGGCTTCTAGTAAGCTTCATCCGGCTTCTAGTAAGCGTCATCCGGCTTCAAGTAAGCTTCATCCGGCTTCTAGTAAGCGTCATCCGGCTTCAAGTAAGCTTCATCCGGCTTCTAGTAAGCGTCATCTGGCTTCAAGTAAGCTTCATCCGGCTTCTAGTAAGCGTCATCCGGCTTCTGGTAAGCGTCATCCGGCTTCTAGTAAGCTTCATCCGGCTTCTAGTAAGCGTTATCCGGCTTCTAGTAAGCTTCATCCGGCTTCTAGTAAGCGTCATCCGGCTTCTAATAGGCTTCATCCGGCTTCTAGTAAGCTTATAATCCATTAAATAACTTTGATTATTCTCATTAGACCCCCTCTTTTAGTTTCAATGATACGTTCACCAACTTGACCTCGACCTGCTATACGATATTGATTTTCAATGAAGTAACCGATTTTAGTGTAGAACTCTCGGCCTTGACCTCTGAGTGAAAAGTCACACAGTTTATCAGTAAAATAATATAACAGAGTACAAGTGACTCTAACAGTTCATCTTTTTTTTTTATAAATTACAAGTTATTTTGCAATAAGTAGAATTTTGTCACTTTTGTTTTTGGTGTTAAGGACGAAACTAAACAACGGTAGATTTTTTTGAAAACCCAATTTTAGTTTGTAAACCCTAACATTGGTATGGAGAGGGATCAGTTTCATAAGAACTATTTTATTTTTAAACTTTATGAACAGTTCCAGTCTTGACCGGACTATTTGCACATGACGTCATCACTTCGTTCTATTTTACCTCAAATTTCGTTATAAGTGTTCATCATTGAGACCAGAAAACTTCATTCATTCAGGAATTCTGTAAGATACATTTCAAGTGACTTCCTTATTAACTTCAATACTTTCTCATACTTTAACGGTTTATTACTTTACACATATGAATACATCATAATGAGAATTTAGAGTAGTCTAAAGTTTAATAAAAAAAACATCGGAATACGACACAGGTTTTACTAGTTACATAAGCCTGAAGAAAAACATTTAACGTAACAGTGTTTACTTACAAGGTCTTACTAGAAACATATACTACTGACTTTCGGTAAAAATTAGATAAAACATCCGCTGTCGTTTGTTTTCACACATTATTCCAAGGGGAAGAATAGCCCATGTCTACGTATGAATTAGGAAACATTTCTAGGGCCTTCTCGGGTTTGTTCGGGCTGAATGTTCCTCCGAATGAAGCGAACGGAGCGTACAGAGGATACCAGCGGAACATATCAGACTCCATGTACTTCTTGATGGCCGGAAGTTCTTCGAATCGAGTCATGAAACGCTGGAGATTGGAGAAGTCCTTTAGGCAGTCTGGATCAAATACGCGGTGCTGATCTAGGGCTTCGTAGAAAATAAAGTCGACATAGGTCACTCTATCACCAATTAGCCATTGTCCAGAACCGAGGAACTCGGACAACCATCTTAACTGTTCAGGTAGACGTCCCAGGTAGTTTGTCCGCGTGTTTCCATAAATTGCCGGCGGAACATAAGCCACTCTAATCAATCCCCACCTGAAGTCACACAATTGCTGCTCCACGAGATCCGTGCGGATTCGTTCCTCTTCTGACTTGGCGTCGAGGTCATTTTTACGAGCAAGATACCTCATAATGGCTATACTCTGGGTCAACTTGAAATCACCATCGATGTAGTAAGGAATATTAGGAAAATCTAGGCCTAAAGACAGTCGATCTACCTCCCATTCTCCACGACCCCATTCGGGGGGATCGCCAGGAATGTATAGCTTTTCTTCAAAGTCGGTTCCACTGTATGCCAGCAGGTAACGGATAGGCTCACACAGCCCCCTAAGTTTCCAGTAGCCGAGCACAGGCGACATGTTGCAATTCTCTTTAAAACTTACGACCTTTCCTGTTTCTTATATAGAAGATTATCATGTGCTTATCACACTGAGTTTCATTATCACTCTTAGGTAAGTTACACGAGCAAGCTTGCTTGTAGAAGTAACATATTTACACACAAAAGAATACTACTTTCTTATCTATGTTAAGTATAACCGAACCTACATAGTAACGCTATCAATTCAGGAAAGGCTCTGGAAGAATTATACAAGAATAAGATATCACAGTCATGCGACTCACAAAATGTTATATTTCACAGTCACAACAGGTGTGATGTGCTACATTTCAGTTTCACGGAACATAAAGCATTAAACGTCGGTCACATCGAACGTTTGATTTGTCAGCCAAATAATTATTGTTATAAAGTATATTGAATAATGATGGAAAAAAATTCTGTTTATTTCTCTTTATTGCTGTGTACAAAAAGGATTATTTAAACGGGGATCAAACCTCGGAAGTTAGCTTTGTAAGTCTATCGACTTACCATTATACCACCGAAAAAGTAAATTCTTTTAATCGTGAACTTGGGATTTTAAATTAACATTTTGTTGGTGTTTGAAAAACGCGTAGGTTAAAGAAGTTTTGATAGAAATGAAATTTCCCAGCATGGCCAGCTGGTTTAAGCACTCGACTCGTAATCCGAGGGTCGCGATTTCGTTTCCCCGTCACACCAAATATATTCGTACTTTCAGCCATGGGGGCGTTATAATATGACGGTCAATACCACTATTTTGTTGGCTAAAGAGTAGCTCAAGAGTTGGCGGTGGGTGGTGATGACTAGTCGCCTTCCATTTAGTCTTACACTGCTAAATTAGGGAAGGCTAGCGCAGATAGCCCTCGTGTAGCTTTGCGTGAAATTGAAAACAAGCCAAGAAATGAAATAAAAACCCTATAACCTGAACAATTCTAAAAGGTGGACCATTCTTTTTTTCAGGGGAAAACTGGGACATAAAGGGCATACTTTGTGTATCTTTACTTAGGCTTAATGAAAAGTTAGAAGTAGAATCTTTAAAAAAATATTAGATTTAGAAAGTTTATATTAGACTGTAGATTTTAACATGGTTAAGAAATATCCTTTACTGAGTGAAAACAGAGATAAAGTCAATCGTACACACACTGAACCGCCCCCTATTGTATTATTTTTATCTCTCTTTAGCTTTGTTTTCTGTATCATTTGTTTGTTCTCTATCTTTTCTCCAATATCAGTTAAGAATAGCCTTGAGAGAAATGTGACTATTTCATGCAGCGTAATCTGAGGGTCGCCAGTTCGAATTCCCGACACACCAAACACGTTCGCCTTTTCAGCCGTGAAGGCATTATAATGTGACGGTCAATCCCACTTTTCGTTGGTAAAAAAGTAGCCCAAGAGTTGGCGGTGAGTGGTGATTACTAGCTGCCTCCTCTCTGGTCTTACATTGTTAAATGTGGGACGGCTATCGCGGATAGCCCTCTCGTGTAGCTTTGCGCGAGATTCAAACCAAACCAAACTCATGCAGCATTGCTGGCACCTTACAGCTTGTAGTAGTAACTGATAGAAACATTTAGGGAGGGTTATAGGTTACTATAACTAGTATCCAGGTGAATAAAATCTTTTATATATTTAGATATATAGTAAATGTACATTATCAGGTTCTCAGAAAGTGTTCTGTTTGATGATTAAATAACACCAAAATTAAGAAATGTTTTTATTTCTTGGTTTTGAAGGTCACATATCATACTGTGCAGTAGCCTATAGAGTGCATAATTCTTTACTGTCACAAAAGTACAAATTGAAACGTTAACTGTTTCTTGTGTGGCGTCATTTTAGCGTCTACTGACAGATAGACAGACAACACATTACTGTTTTGTAATGCGAGTGGTTACAACGGGTGGCGCTCCATATGGTCTTTCTACTATTTTCGGGAAAATGAAACAAGTATTTATAGGTCGAGTATTGTTTCATGTTCTGTGTACATACGTCATGTGTTTGTATATGCCATTGTTTCATGTTCTGTGTGTATATGTTATGTGTTTGTTTTAGTTTGAATTTCGCAGAATACTACGCGAGGGTTATCTTTGCTAGTTGTCCTTAACTCTCCAGTGATAAGCAAGAGGAAAGGCAGCTACTCAGAACCACCCACCCCTAACTCATGGGATACTCTTTTAATAACGAACATTGGAATTGAACGTCATTTTATAATGCAAACCAAAAACTAAAAAGGCAAACATGTTTGGTGTCAAAAATTCGAACCCGTAACTCGCACCTGCGATTCCAGCACCCTAACCACCGTATCTTGTCAGACTATTTTAAAATTGTACACGATTGCTACATTATCTAACACAAAAAAGTATAACACATACTCACTATAGTCATAGATTTAGTATATCATAAATTTATCATAGTTGTAGGTTTATAATAACACATACCCACCATAGTTATAGGCTTACTATAACATAACATAGTTAAAGGTTTACAGTGACACATACCAGAATTATAGGTTTGTTTGTTAAGATTATTACTTGTTAAAAGTAACGGCAACTATTAAGCTGTTTAACAATGCTTTTAATTCACAAATAACTGAAACTATTATGTTTAAAAATACGTTTTAAAGAACACATAACAGTAAATATTAGGTTTAACGATACTTTTAAAAGACAAATAACAGTAACTATTATGCTTAGAATAGGTTGTAATGAACAAATGACGGAAACTATTAGGTTTAACAATGCTTTTAATTGACAAATAATGGTAGCTATTAGGTTTAACAATGCTTTTAATTGACAAATAATGGTAGCTATTAAGTTTAACAATGCTTTTAATTGACAAATAATGGTAGCTATTAGGTTTAACAATGCTTTTAATTGACAAATAATGGTAGCTATTAGGTTTAACAATGCTTTTAATTGACAAATAATGGTAGCTATTAGGTTTAACAATGCTTTTAATTGACAAATAATAGTAGCTATTAGGTTTAACAATGCTTTTAATTGACAAATATTGGTAGCTATTAGGTTTAACAATGCTTTTAATTGACAAATAATGGTAGCTATTAAGTTTAACAATGCTTTTAATTGACAAATAATGGTAGCTATTAGGTTTAACAATGCTTTTAATTGACAAATAATGGTAGCTATTAGGTTTAACAATGCTTTTAATTGACAAATAATAGTAGCTATTAGGTTTAACAATGCTTTTAATTGACAAATAATGGTAGCTATTAGGTTTAGCAACACGTTTTGATGGACAATTAACAGCAATTATTATGTATAAGAACACCTTTTATGGAGAGAGCTCAAGATTTTAACTGTAACGAAACACAAACCAAGAACCTCAGCTCCATAACACAACTATCATGCCAAAACAGCCAAATAAAGCTTTACTAAGGACGAAGAGCAATTAGGAAAGTTGCCTTTAGAGATTTTCTTTTCGTCTATTATTCTTCGCTAATCTACAGTCTTCCAAATCTGTTTGGAAAGTTGACAAGTTCCCGGTAGTGTTATTAATTTCATTGGTCATAAAACACTTAGGAACGCCTCCCATAATGTTTAGTTAAAATAAATTGTTCTTTAAAATTTGTTTAAAACAAATTATCTTTTAATATTCTTGAGAAGCGGCTAGTGTTTTAATATAGTAATCCCCTTTACCGTTATCTAAAGTTTGATTAAAGTATACGATAACAAATGACAAAGATGTAACAACACTTACAATCTTGCCACGTTTACGCATGTCAAACAAATATTTAGGGATACTCCCAGGGTAAACAAACAAAGCCAAAAACTAGTCCTAAAGTTTTTACTTAATCCATACGTTTACTTCGTGATGACTAAGCAATTTCGTATGATTAACATGCTATAAAAGTGTTATTTCAAGTTTTGGTTTTATGTATTAATGGTTAAATTTCATCATATGATCGGTTGATTAAGAACAAAATTACATAAACTTTATTCTGTTGGGATTTTAATTATCGCATAATTTGAACGAGCATAATACAAGTCTGAGAAATAGAGGTATCTAAAAACATTTCGTAAAGTTTAAACACGAAACAAATTCCAACGAAAACAACGATAAAAAATAATTAATTCGATTGTATATCATAATAACTTAATAACAATTTACGATACTGGAAATACCTTAATTTGACAGGTCACTTTTTATGTACAACAGGCCAGACATTAAAGTTCATTACTGAGCTCTTGTATCACGCGTTTTTTATGGAAAACCTAAAAAGTTTCATTGATATAGACCTTTCAAACACTTGATATTTCTTTAAAAACCTGAACCTTACTATGTTCTCTTAGATTCATTACTTTCCGTAAACAAAGTTATCGGTATGTACGTTAACCTTACCTTGTCTATTTCAGTCATAACTTACTGTAAACAAAGTTACCTGTATCTACATCAACCTTACTCTGTCTATTTCAGTCATAACTTACTGTAAATAAAGTTAACTGCAGCTACATCAACCTTACCTTGTCTACTTCAGTGATAACTTACTGTAAACAAAGTTACCTGTATCTACATCAACCTTACTCTGTCTATTTCAGTCATAACTTACTGTAAACAAAGTTACCTGCATCTACATTAACCTTACCTTGTCTACTTCAGTCATAACTTACTATAAACAAAGTTACCTGTATCTACATTAACCTTAATATGTTTATTTCAGTGATAACTTACTGTAAACAAAGTTATCTATATCTACATCAACCTTACTCTGTCTATTTCAGTCATAACTTACTGTAAACAAAGTTACCTATATCTACATCAACCTTACTCTGTCTACTTCAGTCATAACTTACTGTAAACAAAGTTACCTGCATCTACATTAACCTTACCTTGTCTACTTCAGTCATAACTTACTATAAACAAAGTTACCTGTATCTACATCAACCTTACCTTGTCTACTTCAGTCATAACTTACTGTAAACAAAGTTACCTGTATCTACATTAACCTTACTCCGTCTATTTCAGTCATAACTTACTGTAAACAAAGTTACCTGTATCTACATCAACCTTACTCCGTCTATTTCAGTCATAACTTACTGTAAACAAAGTTACCTGCATCTACATTAACCTTACCTTGTCTATTTCAGTCATAACTTACTGTAAACAAAGTTACCTGTATCTACATCAACCTTACTCTGTCTTATTCAGTCATAACTTACTGTAAACAAAGTTACCGATATCTACATTAACCTTACTCCGTCTATTTGTGTAGTAACTTACTGTAAACAATGTTACCTGTATCTACATTAACCTTACTCTGTCTATTTCAGCTATAACTTACTGTAAACAAAGTTACCTGCATCTACATTAACCTTACTCTGTCTACTTCAGTCATAACTTACTGTAAACAAAGTTACCTGTATCTACATTAACCTTACTCTGTCTACTTCAGTCATAACGTACTGTAAACAAAGTTACCTGTATCTACATTAACCTTACTCTGTCTATTTCAGTCATAACTTACTGTAAACAAAGGTACCTGCATCTACATTAACCTTACTCTGTCTACTTCAGTCATAACTTACTGTAAACAAAGCTACCTATATCTACATTAACCTTACTCCGTCTATTTCAGTAGTAACTTACTGTAAACAAAGTTACCTGTATCTACATTAACCTTACTCTGTCTATTTCAGTCATAACTTACTGTAAACAAAGTTACCTGTATCTACATCAACCTTACTCTGTGTATTTCAGTCATAACTTACTGTAAACAAAGTTACCTGTATCTACATTAACCTTACTCTGTCTATTTCAGTCATAACTTACTGTAAACAAAGTTACCTGTATCTACATTAACCTTACTCGTCTATTTCAGTAGTAACTTACTGTAAACAAAGTTACCTGTATCTACATTAACCTTACTCTGTCTATTTCAGTCATAACTTACTGTAAACAAAGTTACCTGTATCTACATTAACCTTATCTTATCTACTTCAGTCATTACTCAAACAAATTTATTTTTATGTAGAATATCCAGTAAGAGGCATCGTCGGTACTTAATGAAAATATCTCTTAGTTTTTAAAACAATAACAATAGATTTTATTAAAACGAATTTCTTTATAGTCGATGTTACCATATCTGTGTAACTACGATGTACCTTACAGTAACTATGCAGCGCTGTTTCTATTTCCTAAGGACTCCGTCAAGTGCACTTCACCTTCGTCGTTCCTGTATCCAATAATGTGTACACAGTAATTCTCTCTCGTAGCTGGTTTCGACAGCCCGATCACACAGAAATCCATAGTTGATTGGTATGTGTTCATATCGAATAGCACGAGCACTCATTCTATTTTGCAGTTGATTGAGTATGTTAAAGTCCAACGACTAGTATGAACTGCTGTTTTATCTTTGAAATAGATCTAGGATAGGACTTGTGTTATCTCTGGGAACCCGTGTACCGTTTATGTCTATTTCAGGCGGAAACTCTCCTTTGTTATGTTGTGTACTCTTGGTTGGGATGCATTAGTTGTTTTGGGGTTACCGCTTATTCGAGGATGCTCCACTTTGCATACCACAACTGGGATAGGACTTGTGTCAGGTGTCTTTATGGACTGAGGGTCACGGGCTCGAATTCCCGATTCAACAAACAATGTAACCCTTCTTCACGTTGGGGCGTTAAAGCGTAACGAATGATCTCACTGTTCGTTGGTAAAAGAGTAATCAACTGTTGGCGGTGGGTGGTAATGATTAGCTGACTTTCCTCTAATTTCTCTTTGCTGAATTAGAGATGGCTGGTGCAGGTATTCAAACCGAAACAAATAAACTCTTTATGGTCGGAGTTAGTGCGATATATAAATGTAACAAGTGTTCCTAGGTTCTTATAATAGTATAATATCTATTCTGTCTGTCCTGAATGTTTTATCCGACAGAGTTCACACAGAAGTTGCATAACTTCAGTTAAAATAACAATAATCCAAAATTAACTTAATTTCATGTTTCTTTTTTTGAGGCTAATTTGTAGGATGATATCAGAGAGCGTGATCTGGTGCAACAGAACTAGTTATCAAAATGACCTTGAGGTCTTGTCTCTTAGAGTTCAAGATTAAAGACATTCGGTTTTGTAGCATACTATTACAGAACTGTTCTTCTGATAACAAAACTCTTGCTTGTTAAAAACTGATAAAAATTATAAACATTTTGAACTTAAGGCGCATCTTGCGGAAGTAGTTGAAGTGCTAATTTTATTAATTACTGTTTGTTCACAGTTCTGAAACCTTGTTTTGATGAGCTGAGTGTGTTGTATATATCCGACGCTACTGTCGCTTTGTTTAAATCATAAATATTGTCAGAGTAAAATATTAAACTGAGAACATCACGGGTCGGGATTATCAATCTAGACATGGTGGTATTGTAACAACAAGGTTCACTTGATTCACTAGACATGGAAGTACTGTACTATCAAGGTTCACATGATTCACTAGACTTGGAAATATTGTACTAACAAGGTTGACATGATTCACTAGACATGGAAGTATTGTACTAACAAGGTTCACATGATTCACTAGACATGAAAGTACTGTACTAACAAGGTTCACATGATTCACTAGACATGGAAGTACTGTCCTAACAAGGTTCACATGATTCACTAGACACGGAGATACTGTACTAACAAGGTTCACATGATTCACTAGACATGGAGGTACTGTACTAACAAGGTTCACATGATTCACTAGACATGGAAGTATTGTACTAACAAGGTTCATATGATTCACAAGACATGGTGCTACTGTAGTAACAAGGTTCTTATGATTCACAAGACATGGTGCTACTGTAGTAACAAGGTTCACATGATTCACTAGACATGGAAGTATTGTACTAACAAGGTTCACATGATTCACTAGACATGGAAGTATTGTACTAACAAGGTTCACATGATTCACTAGACATGGAGGTACTGTACTAACAAGGTTCACATGATTCACTAGACATGGAAGTATTGTACTAACAAGGTTCACATGATTCACTAGACATGGACGTAATGTACTATCAAGGTTCATATGATTCACTAGACATGGAAGTATTGTACTAACAAGGTTCACATGATTCACTAGACATGGAAGTATTGTACTAACAAGGTCACATGATTCACTAGACATGGAGGTACTGTACTAACAAGGTTCACATGATTCACTAGACATGAAGGTACTGTACTAACAAGGTTCACATGATCCACTAGACATGGAAGTATTGTACTAACAAGGCTCTTATGATTCACTAGACATGGAAGTACTGTACTAACAAGGTTCATATGATTCACTAGACATGAAAGTACTGTACTAACGAGGTTCACATGATTCACTAGACATGGTGCTACTGTAGTAACAAGGTTCATATGATTCACAAGACATGGTGCTACTGTAGTAACAAGGTTCTTATGATTCACAAGACATGGCGCTACTGTAATAACAAGGTTCATATGATTCACTAGACATGGAAGTATTGTACTAACAAGGTCACATGATTCACTAGACATGGAGGTACTGTACTAACAAGGTTCACATGATTCACTAGACATGGAAGTATTGTACTAACAAGGTTCACATGATTCACTAGACATGGAGGTACTGTACTAACAAGGTTCACATGATTCACTAGACATGAAAGTACTGTACTAACGAGGTTCACATGATTCACTAGACATGGAAGTATTGTACTAACAAGGTTCACATGATTCACTAGACATGGACGTAATGTACTATCAAGGTTCATATGATTCACTAGACATGGAAGTATTGTACTAACAAGGTTCACATGATTCACTAGACATGGAAGTATTGTACTAACAAGGTCACATGATTCACTAGACATGGAGGTACTGTACTAACAAGGTTCACATGATTCACTAGACATGAAGGTACTGTACTAACAAGGTTCACATGATCCACTAGACATGGAAGTATTGTACTAACAAGGCTCTTATGATTCACTAGACATGAAAGTACTGTACTAACAAGGTTCATATGATTCACTAGACATGAAAGTACTGTACTAACGAGGTTCACATGATTCACTAGACATGGAAGTATTGTACTAACGAGGTTCACATGATTCACTAGACATGGAAGTACTGTACTAACAAGGTTCACATGATTCACTAGACATGAAGGTACTGTACTAACAAGGTTCACATTATCCACTAGACATGGAAGTATTGTACTAACAAGGCTCTTATGATTCACTAGACATGGAGGTACTGTACTAACAAGGTTCACATGATTCACTAGACATGAAAGTACTGTACTAACGAGGTTCACATGATTCACTAGACATGGTGCTACTGTAGTAACAAGGTTCATATGATTCATAAGACATGGTGCTACTGTAGTAACAAGGCTCATCTGATTCAGTATAAATGGTGCTACTGTAGTAACAAGGTTCATATGATTCACAAGACATGGTGCTACTGTAGTAACAAGGTTCATATGATTCATAAGACATGGTGCTATTGTAGTAACAAGGTTCTTATGATTCACAAGACATGGCGCTACTGTAGTAACAAGGTTCATATGATTCACAAGACATGGTGCTACTGTAGTAACAAGGTTCATATGATTCAGTATAAATGGTGCTACTGTAGTAACAAGGTTCATATGATTCACAAGACATGGTGCTACTGTAGTAACAAGGTTCATATGATTCACAAGACATGGTGCTACTGTAGTAACAAGGTTCTTATGATTCACAAGACATGGTGCTACTGTAGTAACAAGGTTCATATGATTCACAAGACATGGCGCTACTGTAGTAACAAGGTTCATATTTTATATTACTTCCTATGATCATATGATAGAAAAGATTTAATTTTAAATTACTATTTATGATCACGTTATAACTATGTAACACAAATTTTGTTCCTGGATAATATGTGTTATTTCTTAATTGCTTATGTTGTAAAAGTACAGAAAATGGCCATTATTCCCTTAACTTTGCTTTTGTGACCTGGATAATGAAATTTAGAAATTAACTTATTTTCTAGGTAAAAAAGGGTAAATTTGCACATTTTCATTCACATAAGGTCTGAATAAAACAACATATGAATCAAGATTTACATGTATTTATTCTAAAGTTACACAAACATGTTTAGAAGTGAGTAGTTTTTCGCTATTTGCGACTGTAATGTAAATCACTTTCTCGTACCAGTCCCCAAATATAGTCTCCCGTATATTTTTGTTATACACTCTTTGGTAACAGCGTTCAAAGTCCAGTATATCTTGGTGGAAGCGCTCGCCTTGTTCCTCTGAGTATGTTCCCATGTTACCCTTGAATTTATCAAGATGAACATCAAGGATATGGACTTTCAGGGACATCTTGCAGCCCATTTTGCTGTAGTTCTTCACCAGAGCCTGAACCAGTTTCACACAATTTTCGGCCTTGTGGTTGCTCAAGAAAACATGAACCACTACAACAAAGCTGCTCCAAGCTTTTTTCCCTTCCTACTGAACTTCTTGGGAAATTATGTGCACTCCAGGATTTTTATTTGTGGTCCAACGAAGACACCAACTTTGACCTTTGCCTCAGGTAGCTTAGGGAAGAAGTCTCGAAGGTACTTGAACGCTGCAGACTTCTTATCAAGAGCTGTGACAAATTGTTTCATAAGACTCAGTTTTATGTGCAATGATGGGAACAACACCTTCTGGTGGTCCACTAGTGGCTCACACTTGACATTGCGTCTTCCCACAGAGAACTCGGTCCGTTGTGGCCAGTGCTTTCTGTTGTAGCGCGCTGCGGTGTCCCTGCTGTTCCAAAGGCAAAGATAACAGGGAAACATAGTAAAGTCTACTTAGAGACCCATCAGGAATGTCACCATTTTGAAGTCTCTGATAACCTCCCAGCCATACTCATCATACTTCAAGGCTTCTAACAAGGTCTTAACGCTGTTGTATTCCTCTTTGAGGTGCACCGAATGAGTCAGGGGAAGAAACGGATACTCATTCCCGTTATGGAGCAGCACAGCTTTGAGACTTCTGGATAAGCTATCAATGGAGAGGCGCCACTCGTTCGGGTTACAGACAATTTCAATTGCTTTGCACAGACCGGATACATTGCGGCAGAAGCAGGCACTCCGAAATTTTCCTTGTAGGCTTCACACATTTTAGTAGATGCTGTCACAGAGTACTTTTACGCTCTTGTCTTGATAAATTAGCCACATACATAGCAGAATGTGTCTGGAGAATGCTTGCAGCTTCTTGATGCTATCTCTGATAAAATCAGTTAGGTCTATTTGTTCAATTAGGCAGTTAGAACTAAACTGAAGTGGTGAGTGGTGAGCTCCTGTATATATATTACTATGGAAAGGTCTACAACAGTCTAGAAAGTTCTTGGAAATTCTTGTAAGTCCGAAAAAAATCTCTATCAGATACTCAGCACTGAATCTACCTGGAATGTTCTGCAAAATAGATAAATTTGAAAATTTCATTACCCAGGTAAGAAAAGCAAAGTTTGAAAAATAGGTCTTTTCCATTTACTTTAGGCATAAGCAATTGGGAAATAACACTTTCTATCCAGGAATAAGAAAAAGTAAAAATTTTCTTACATAGTGTAATAAACAGTTCACAGCTTTAGTTCTGTCTATGGTAATAGGGTAGAATTTTTTTTTTGAATTTCGCGCAAAGATACACGAGGGTTATCTACGCTAGCTCCCTAATTTTGCAGCGTAAGACTAGAGGAAAGACAGCTAGTCATCATCACCCACCGCCAGTTCTTGGGCTACTCTTTTACTAACAAATAGTGAGATTGATCGTAATATTATAACGCCCTCAAGGCTGAAAGGGTGAGCATGCTTGGTGCGACGTGAATTCGAACCCGCGACCCTCGGATTATGAGTCGAACGCCTTAAACCACCTAGAGTAGAAAAGGACTGGTGAAGACATGAAATATGCTGATTCACTTTATTTTATCACTGCAGATGTCCTTGATTTATTGACTTTCAATATCTAATGTTCTTTTCTTTTCTTGTACTTGTAGAATGGTTTACACACTTTATCTATTCAAAGAATATTAACTGCACACGACGGTTATCTTGAATAATCTCGTGACTGTGTCCGTTTCTCGCATCGTCATCTCGTGGTATATAGTCTGCATTAAACCAATTTCTTGTACTAGAGCAAAACATTGAGGCAAGAACTGGAAGTATACTACACGTTATTGTCTGTTGCCTTGTACAAGAACAACCATGACTATTGACTTATACGAAATGCCAGCTAGCGGGCCTTGCCGAGCAGTCCGAATGGTTGCTAAAATTATCGGTGTGGATTTGAATTTGAAAGAAGTCAATTTAAGAGCTGGCGATCAAAACAAACCGGAATTCGTAAAGGTAAGTTTAAGATATAATAAATCCATCCTTTCACTTGGAGTAACTTGTGTCTTATTTATTATAAAATAATTTCAAGATTTTCTGCTTCTTGAATGGGAAATTTCTGCAAGTTTCAAATGAGGTCAGACTTTCTTGTAACATATTTACGATACCTCACCTCATGATGCCCAGGGTCATTATTATTATGGATGTAACATCCAAAGTTTGGAAACCTAATGTTACAAGTTACCTTACAACGTCAGATTGTAACATTTGTGTTGACTTTATTCCAGATGAATCCTCAACATTGTGTGCCAACCATTGACGACGCAGGATTTTACCTGTGGGAAAGGTTAGTACAAAAGATCTTACCTACACTAAAATGTTAGAGGGAGTATTAGAGTTACACGTGAGAAATATTAGTGTAAAAAAATCCTACCTACACCAAACTGTTAGAGGAAATATTGGAGTTATATGTGGGAAAGGCTAGAGTGAAAAACCCTACTTACACTAAACTGTTAGAGGAAATGCAACAGTTACCTGTGGGAAAGGTACACTAAACTGTTAGAGAAAAGATCAGTTACCTGTGGGAAAGGTACAATAGACTGTTAGAGAAAAGATCAGTTACCTGTGGGAAAGGTACACTAAACTGTTAGAGAAAAGATCAGTTACCTGTGGGAAAGGTACACTAAACTGTTAGAGAAAAGATCAGTTACCTGTGGGAAAGGTACACTAAACTGTTAGAGAAAAGATCAGTTACCTGTGGGAAAGGTACAATAAACTGTTAGAGGAAATGCAACAGTTACCTGTGGGAAAGGTACACTAAACTGTTAGAGAAAAGATCAGTTACCTGTGGGAAAGGTACAATAAACTGTTAGAGGAAATGCAACAGTTACCTGTGGGAAAGGTACACTAAACTGTTAGAGAAAAGATCAGTTACCTGTAGGAAAGGTACAATAAACTGTTAGAGAAAAGATCAGTTACCTGTGGGAAAGGTACATTAACCTGTTAGAGGAAATGCAACAGTTACCTGTGGGAAAGGTACACTAAACTGTTAGAGAAAAGATCAGTTACCTGTGGGAAAGGTACAATAAACTGTTAGAGGAAATGCAACAGTTACCTGTGGGAAAGGTACACTAAACTGTTAGAGGAAATGCAACAGTTACCTGTGGGAAAGGTACACTAAACTGTTAGAGAAAAGATCAGTTACCTGTGGGAAAGGTACAATAAACTGTTAGAGAAAAGATCAGTTACCTGTGGGAAAGGTACAATAAACTGTTAGAGAAAAGATCAGTTACCTGTGGGAAAGGTACACTAAACTGTTAGAGAAAAGATCAGTTACCTGTGGGAAAGGTACAATAAACTGTTAGAGAAAAGATCAGTTACCTGTGGGAAAGGTACACTAAACTGTTAGAGAAAAGATCAGTTACCTGTGGGACTTACATTTGATTTGTAGATAAAATGTTAAATGTATGTGGGAAAAGAAAGTAACACTGTATACGGTAAGGAAGGCTAGAACAGTTAATTTAACGTGTGCTTTTTTTTTATTAGCCGAGCTATCATGAAGTACTTAGTCAATAAATATTCTCCAGAAAGCTCCCTCTATCCTAAAGACGCCCAGAAGAGGGCAGTAGTTGATAGGATGCTGTTCTTTGATTTGGGAACTCTGTACAAAGCTCAAGGAGAGTTTTTTGTAAGTAAATTTTCTATTCATAGTATGCATAAACAACCATTACAGTTTCAGTGCAAAGCTTATAACACTGATATTTGGTTTCGATACCAGTGATGAGCAGAGCACAATCTACTGTGTATCTTTGTGTTTAACGTGAAACACACTAATTTAGTATAAGATTATGTATATGATCCCCGTGTATTCAACTTCTGAAACTAAGGGTTTATTTGGACCAGGTTTCAATTTTTGGTGCGATTATCGTTCTTAAGGTAAAGTGCCTAAGCTTTTCATTGCTTGATTTTACACTTTGAAATAACAGTCTACTAAATAAATAGTTAGTTGTTCTATAGAGTTTCAAACGTACAAACTGGACAAGAAAACAGTTCCAGCCACAGTACATCAGTTCAATATATGATACTTTAAATAGAAAAGAAAGTTGGTCTAATTTACCTTTATGGCTAATGTTTTAATTATTGAGAACGAATACATCAGAAATCGACACGTAGAAGTAGACAAACATTTTAGAGAAAAATAAAACCATAAGGAGAAAACTGTTTTTTTTAAAACATCTATCAACAGTAATGGACCACGATCATTATAACAATGTTTTCTTACAAGCGCGATAACAATGAATAATTAACGTAAAAGTACATGAATTGCCAAAGACATATATAAAAGTTGTAAATGTTTTAAACCAAATGATGTAACGGATCCAGAAAACACAGTTGTGGATCAATAGCCGTAGATAATTTCACAATCCAGTTGATATGTTTTCCCCAACTTTTCAAAGATTAGGTATTGTTTAATGTTGTTACTCTTGTTGTATTAACCCCCTTCCCCAGAAGCTTCCAATGGTTGATGTTGTTATTCTTGTTGTAATTATCCCCTCCCCCAGAAGCTTCCAATGGTTGATGTTGTTATTCTTGTTGTAATTATCCCCTTCCCCAGAAGCTTCAAATGGTTGATGTTGTTATTCTTGTTGTAATTATCCCCTCCCCCAGAAGCTTCAAATGGTTGATGTTGTTACTCTCTTTGTATTATTAATCCCCTCCCCAGAAGCTTCCAATGGTTGATGTTCTTACTCTAGTTGTATTAATCCCCAGAAGCTTCCCATGGTTGATGTCGTTACTCTTGTTGTATTAAACTTCTCCCCCAGAAGCTTCCAATGATTGATGTTGTTACTCTTGTTGTATTAAACTCCTCCCCCAGAAGCTTAAAATGGTTGATGTTGTTACTATTGTTGTATTAATTCCTTTCCCCAGAAGCTTCCAATGGTTGAGGCGTATTTAACGTTCTTCCTATTACAGTACCCACAAATTTTTCATGGACAAGCCCCAGACTCAGAAAAAGAAAATAATTACAAAACTGCTTTGGGCTACCTGGAGAAGTACCTGGAGAAATCTTCCTACGTAGCCGGAGATCAACTAACCCTAGCTGACATTTCCATCATGGCGTCTCTCTCAATGATGGAAGTGAGTGTCAGTGTACAGATATTTAAATTTTCCTAAATACAGCTTAGACTTAAAAGACGTCTTTTAACAAGTAAAATGTTTCAAATAATGATGTTTATAACCTCAACGGCCAAGGTAGTTTTAAATTGATGTGTTACCGTTTAAACAAATTATTGTAAGCTCATTTACTTCAAAGTTAGGCTAATTTTATTTATTTATTAATTATCATGGGAAAATAAAAATAATATTTAAAACATTAATATGCTGATAGTTATATAAAAATTAAACTCTTGAGAAGTGTTTATTTGTTTAACTTCCTGTTGAGACTGGTCAACAGTAAATCATATTCTTTCACCAACAAGTGTTTCATTCCGACAACTGATAAAACAAAAAACCAGGGTTCGATACCTGTGATAGGCATAGCACAGTTTGTCCATTGCGTAGTTGTGGTCTTAACAACAAACAAATACACATAGTTTCAAGTTCAATGGAATCTATCCTTAACTTATTTCAATTTTTTCTTTCCTGTAGGTACTGGATTACGATTTCAGTAACTATCCTAAAATTACTGCTTGGATTTCTAATATGAAACAGGAAATTCCAGATTATAAGGAAGTAAATGACGAACCCCTTGAAGTCTTCAAGAACTGGGTAAAAAATCGGCGGGCTTCGTAAAGATAACACTGGTTCAAACTGATGTACATGTGTAACCCCATGAATAATTTTAAAACTGTGTAACTCTCTAGCACATTGTAATAAGAGGAATAAAATTTGTTTGAGATATTTGCACAAAACTATACAGAGGTTAACATTTTTGATGTATTAACTGATACACTAGAGGGAAGACATCACCAACTCTTAGGCAAGTCTTGTCTCACTAAAATGTTAAATTGATAGATATAGAAAACACATTTAGTCAACGTTAATCAATGTTAATTCTTGGGTTACTTTTTTCTAGTCAAAATGTTAAATTTGACCGTCACGATTGCAAAGCGTAGAGTTCAAACCATCACATAACGGCCGGGTAACCTAAGGAACTACAAAGATGAAGTGAACCTTAGAAATAAAACACATTCTTTTTAAAGTTAGCGCATCTACTGATCGGTTCCTACAATATTTTCTTTCAGTAATGTTAGAGTATTTGAATATTTACGTGAGTAGAATTACATACAATGTTCCAGACCTAAAATTAGAATATTTCCTGCAAGTGTGGAATAACTAAGCAAAAACTCAAACTATGGAGTAGTAAGTATCATATGGAGTAGTAAGTACCATATGGAGTAGTAAGTGTCATATGGAGTAGTAAGTATCATATGGAGTAGTAAGTACCATATGGAGTAGTAAGTATCATATGGAGTATTAAGTACCATATGGAGTAGTAAGTATCATATGGAGTAGTAATTACCATATGGAGTAGTAAGTGTCATATGGAGTAGTAAGTACCATACGGAGTAGTAAGTACCATATGGAGTAGTAAGTATCATATGGAGTATTAAGTACCATATGGAGTAGTAAGTATCATATGGAGTTGTAAGTACCATATGGGTAGTAAGTATCATATGGAGTAGTGAGTACCATATGGAGTAGTAAGTATCATATGGAGTAGTAAGTACCATATGGAGTAGTAAGT
This sequence comes from Tachypleus tridentatus, assembly GCF_004210375.1. Taxonomy (NCBI): domain Eukaryota; kingdom Metazoa; phylum Arthropoda; class Merostomata; order Xiphosura; family Limulidae; genus Tachypleus; species Tachypleus tridentatus. The sequence goes on from NC_134831.1 coordinate 89,459,242, forward strand.
ATCATATGAAGTAGTAAGTGCCATATGGAGTAGTAAGTATCATATGGAGTAGTTAGTACCATATGGAGTAGTAAGTACCATAGTCGTTCACAGTTATTATTTTTTCCCACAAAATCTTGAAGAGGTGTCAAAGGTTTTCTATAAATAGTGAAATAGGAAATACGACTTTCCGAAACTATTTGCTACTTTATGTCAGGTGTCGTTTCATAACGTTTTATCTCTGCCTCTTCCACAGTAGCTTAGTGGTAAGTCTGAGGGCTGACAACACTGATTACTGGGTATCGACACTCGTAGTGGGCTGAAGTCGGTTAGAGTATTGTATAGTTTTCAGTTTAACAACCAAAAAAAAAAAAAAAGGGAATCTAGTGCCATCTTGTGGTATGCTGTCTGAGTTATTTTTACATTTTGAAGCACAGCCATCAGTGATCGCTAGAACTATGAAGAACTAGTGAGCTCTGTGTTTAAAACTGTAACCGCTTCCATGACAACCAGCCGGGTTAACGCAGTTTATGAAATTCATAATATGTAAAATGTCGTTGCATGTTCCCGTGTACGTGCTGGTGCCAGGCGTATAATCAAAAGGCACTCTATATTAAAGAGTCATATTAAAATGTATAAAACGTTGGGTAAAAAAAAGTAGCTACATCGATATATGCTTTCGTCAACTAATTGCAAGTAAAACGACTGGTTATAACAAACCCGTTGCCATGGTAACGTTTCCATTGTCGAAGGTGTTTCATACAGTGATATCCAGTAACAATGGACGTTGTACTTGTACATTTCGTTTTTGAGACTAGTTCGTGTCCACAAGACACGTGTGCATGTGTCACAACTGTGGAACGTTTCCTAACAGTGTTTGTTTTTTAACTCACCGTATAATAACCTAAAATAATTTAGTTGCTTGAATGATGTTATAGTCTTGTGTCTAATTTGATATTTGTTGTTATACAATGTTTAATAATTTTCTCATAGTTTTTTTTTTTTTAACTGAAGGTTTAATTACAAGTACAAGTTGTGACACAATGTTCTGTGGGTATTAACGTACCAGCTTGTGCTGCTGAGTTCTTTCTGTTTATCTACTCTTTAACATTTATAAATATGTTATAATTCAGTAAAATATGGTAACAAAAATGTAAATATAAATAACTTATTATCAAACACTAACACTAACCACGTAAATAACAATTAACTTTTATCAAAGTGTTTTTAACTGTTCTCACTGATTAAGGTCTACTAATTTATCATTTAAGTTACTCCCAGTGTAAGTGGGGTTTTCGATCATAATCCCAACGTTCTGTGTGTTCAAGAAATTTACATTGATTCTGATTCATATACTAAACTGAAATTGCTAGCATGGTAAAATATAATATAATATAATATAATATAATATAATATAATATAATATAATATAATATAATATAATATAATATAATATAATATAATATAATGTAATATAATATAATATAATATAATATAATATAATATAATATAATATAATATATACATTAAACAAGTTAGACAAAACTGTTAACAAATGCTCCTCCAGTGACTCAGTAATATTTTTGTTTGTTATGTTTTAAATCAAAGTTCTTAAATCTGTAAAGATACCGATGTCCCACTGGTGGACCATGTGTATAATTACAGATTTACAATGTTAAAAAACCGAGTTTCAATAACCGTAGTGGGCATATCACAAACAACTAATTGTTTATTTAGCTTTGCGTTTTAGAAGAAATAGGCAAAAGTGTTAATGATTTAACTTTAGCCAAGAAATAAAAACTAACTTACTTACAAAAATCATAAAACCAATACATTTACTTATCTTTAATGTTTAGTACTAGGAAACCTCTCGGTGGCATAGCGGTATGCCTCCAGACTCCTACCTCTAGAAACTGTGTTTTGATACCCGTGGTAGGCAGAGTCTAGATAGTCAATTGTGCAGCACTGTAATTCTGTTCAAAGAAACAAACAAACTGTAACATAGATGGTCTGTCATGGCCAAGTGATTAAGGTTCTCGACGCCCAGTTTAAGGGTCATAAATTTAAAGTCGTAGGGGCGATGGTCAATCCCACCAAGACGGTAAAAGAGTAACAAGACTTTATGGTGGGTAGTGATTACTAGCTGTCTTTCCTCTAGTATTTCACCCCTGAATTAGGGACGTAAAGCGCAGATAACCCTTACTGAGATTGTATGTGTAACACAATTCAAGTGTGAAGGAAACTAACGGTAAAATCATAAATTAATCTTTTTTCTATAAAATATTCGAAATATTTTTTATATTAAATGCTTCTACTTAAAATTATTGTGTTTCAAGATGACGCATGTTCCTATGTCGGTTGCTAGGGTTAGAATACACTGTAATTAGGGTTAGATGTATTAATACGTTTCATTGATTTATAATTAAAACACTGCATTTTTCTTCTCGAACAAAAGAATAATAAACTTTTTTTAGTCCCAGGTTCAAACACAGATAACAAATTGTAGTACACAAAAAATATATTAACACCAGAAAGACAAGACCACGCTACACAGTTTTCTACGCGGTCTCAAATCGAAATTGCTGCACAACATAGAAAACGTCACTTCCAGTCGTACACAGTAAACAACGAGTTCCCGCTATCGACAAACTCCAAACACGACACGAGACGTTAGGCGACGAGTCCTGACGCAAGGTAACTTGTAAAAGCCGATGTTTCACAGAAAGTAATTGTAAAGCGAGGATAAATAGACAAAGAAATGGTTCTGGATTGTCTCCCGTGTCTCCGGAAGCACAACAGCACAGAGCCCGTGGGTAGCCCAATCGATCTTTATTACTGTGATATCAGTCCGCCTTCTCGGGCAGTTTTAATGACTGCCAGGGAATTTGGCATCAATCTCAACCATATAAAACTGGATCTCATGGCTGGAGAGCACATGAAGACAGAATTTATCAAGGTTTGTACACAGAGAAGCTTTGATACCGACCAGACAATTTTTACTTTAATATTTTTCTTTTGTATATTACGAAATAATACAAAACTCTGTATCTTCATGATAAAACACTCGAATAGTTTATTATAGGTTAGGACTGTGATAAAATACTAATCATATTTCCACTATCTGGCGCAACATTAGGTGCGTCTGGCATAATACATCGCAACGTTTAACAATTCTAGTAACGTTTTCAGCATCTGATGCAGACTTTAAAAAATGGCGTAAAGTTTCAAAATGTTTAACACCAACTGAGTTAACGTTTATAACAACGTTTAAAATTACGTGTAACACCAACTGTATTAACGTTTAATAACAACATTTAATGCCACGTCTAACACCAACTGTCGTAACTTTTAATAACAACATATAAAGCCACATCTAGCACCAACTATTCTAACGTTTAATAACAACGTGTAATGCCACGTTCAACACCAACTGTCTTAACGTTTATAACAACGTGTAATGTCACGTCTAGCACCAACTATTGTAATGTGTAATAAAAACCTGTAATGTCTCGTGTAGCAACAACTGTCATAACGTTTAAGGACAACGTGTAATGCCACGTTACGGACTGCTGTAACGTTTAATAACAATGTGTAATGCCACGTCTAACACCCACTGTCGTAACGTTTAATGACAAAATGTAATGCCACGTGTAACGCCAACTGTCGTAACGTTTGTGAACAATGTGTCATGCCACGTGTAACAGCAACTGTCGTAATATTTAATAACAACGAGTGATGCCATATGTAAAATCAAGTGTCGTAACGTTTAATATCATGTAATGTCACGTGTATTACAGACTGTTGGAACTTTTAATAACGTCAAATGTTACGTCTGACACCAACTGTCGTAACGTTTCTTATGAACGTGTAATGTCACGTTTAACAGAGAGTGTTGTAACGTTTAATGTTAAGTCTAACACAGACTGTCGTAACATTTAATAACGATTGTCAACGTTTAGTAACGTCTTGATATGCTATTAACGATAACGCAACACGACGAAATATTGCTTTTAAATAAGTTTGTGCTTTTAAATAAGGTTGGAAACAAAGAATAGTAGAGTTATTGTGGTTGGTGATGGCTAGCTGCTTTCCCTCTCGTCTAGTCTATCACTCCTGAATAAGGGATTACTGGAACAGACAACTTTTGCTTAGTTTTGCGAGGAATTCTAAAAACTAAAATAAATAGATTTACTGCTTGTTGCGTTTTGTTTACTTGTGATCATACTGTGCTATCGTAGAATTACCATGGTTTCACGAGTTCTTACCAGACTTATGAGAAGTATAAATTGTTAGTTAATGACAGCCATGTTGTACCGTGAAACTGGTAGTGACACCAAACATCCTAAATTTGTTATGAAATATCTTTTAGTTTTTTTTTTTTTTAAGCTCAGATATACTTGTTTTGAAACATTGAAGAGAACTGATACAACTTAATTGTGTTTCAAACATTTATATTGGAATTAATAAAGTACAAGATAAAAGTGAACCCTTCTGTTTGGCGTATGCTTTCTAAAAGTAGCATGTGCAGGCACATTCAGGATTTTTGTTTATACACTTGTTGTGCCTCCTGGTGATTGAAATAATATTTTAAACTTAAGTCACCTTTTTATTTGGTTTATTTAGTTAAACAGTAGGGAATATTAATTAAAATATAGGCCTTCTTTCTGTTGATTTATATAATTTAGGCCTTGCCAGTGTTTATTTGTAGAAGCTAGGTAGTATCAGTATTAATGTATAGAAGCTAGGTATTTTCAGTGTTAATTTATAAATAATACTAAGCTTCTGTACAGATAATAGGCATTATCACTATTAATGTATAGAAGCTAGGCATTATCACTATTAATGTGTAGAAGCTAGGCCTTATCACTATTAATGTGTAGAAGCTAGGCCTTATCACTATTAATGTGTAGAAGCTAGGCCTTATCAGAGTTATTTTATAGACGATAGGCATTATCAGTATTAATATACAGAAGCTACGCTTTATCACTGTGAATTTATAGAAGTTAGACAATACCAACACTTCACTCAAATTTTGATTAGTACATTATAAGTGTTTCTTTGTATTTTAAGGAAATGTTATTTGGAACGCCTGTCTATAAGTTCAACCACTTTAAAATTCCAAGAGCTAAACCTAAATTATACCCTTCCCAGTCATTTAGAATTTCGGCTATTGGATTATATTTAATAAAACAAAAGATCAAATGTTTAATAAATGAATGGCATTGTTGGTAAGCAAGCACGATCTGTTTTAAACATTGACGTCTCGTAAAAATACGAAACTTGACACATACGGGCCTTATTTATACAAAGTTACGTTGGTAAAGTTAGGCTCATACGAGTATATAGCCTTTCTGAACTCTAAATGTTAAAATTAGTTTCTACATCTACATAGTCGACCATAAATTTCAGGTTTAAGGTGACCCAGCCTTTCATAAGCTGTGGTTTTGTATAACATTATTTTTGTGATACAATATTTTCAATTTTATTCGTACATAAGAAAGTTATTTAATATACTTTAAAACATGCACCAGAAACATCTAACCTGTTTCTTACTGTGTTCATATTACCATACTTCACAACATAGACCTCTAGTATTGCTGTATCATCAGATGAAATTACATTGAAAAAGAAACAGAAATGAGATTGTAAGTTTTAAATGTAACTCGACACAGTTTAATCATTAAGATCAGGGCTTCGTTACTGTAAGTTAGTTTATAAGTCTACTTTCTCAATTTTGTTAACGGATTTATGCATATATTTTAATACCAATATTTGTTTTAGTTTGATGCATGTGACGTATACTATTGGATGTATATTGCGCAAATATCGCCTGTTTTCCAAATTTGTAGAAGATTCTCGGGAGCTAGAGACAACAATATGTCTTTTACAAAAACGCTAGTGGGTTTTCGAGCATTGTTCAAACTTCGAGAAACTCGCTTTAAACTATACAAATCGATTACAGCAAATATATTATAAGCCTTCGAAGCTGTAATTGTGACCAACACGTATTGTTTGTTTGTTTTCAATTTCGCGCAAAGTTACTCAAGGGCTATCTGCGCTAGCCGTCCCTAATTTAGCAGTGTAAGACTAGAGGGAAGGCAGCTAGTCAACACCACCCACCGCCAACTCTTGGGTTACTATTTTACCAATGAATAGTGGGATTGAACAACGACCCTTGAATCACGAATCGAACGCTTTAACCCACTTGGCCATGTCAGACCTAACACTTATTAAGCGGAAAACTACAGAATGTCATCAGGAATGTTTATAAATTTCGAACGTTACAAACCGTTCAACTTCAGTGAATTACTTCAAACATTATTATTTCTACATTGGAACATTAAATGTCTTCTTTGAAAAAAGTCCGCTTGCAACCAGTGTGAGACAAGCCAAGAAAAGACAGCGTTAGATTCGGCGAGGTGTAACAATATCAACTCAGAACAATTATGTTCGTTGTAGATCTGGACCGTCGATAAAATATTCACTTATAAATAGACCAGATTTAAGACCTAGTATTTGTAGGGCCCAGCATGGCCAAGCGTGTTTAGGCGTGCGATTCGTAATCTGAGGGTCGAGGGTTCGCATCCCTGTCGCGCCAAACATGCTCGCCCTCCCAGCCGTGGGGCGTTATAATGTGACGGTCAATCCCACTATTCGTTGGTAAAAGAGTAGCCCAAGAGTTGGCGGTGGGTGGTGATGACTAGCTGCCGTCCCTCTAGTCTTACACTACTAAATTAGGGACGGCTAGCACAGATAGCCCTCGAGTAGCTTTGTGCGAAATTAAAAAACAAACAAACAAACAGTATTTGTAAGTTTGTAGAACTCTTGTACGTAAACCAATATTTGTAATATTGTAATAATCAGTTTTATTATTACTTGTATATTAAAGCATATTTGTGTTCAGAAAGAAAACTGTTTATATTGATCTTTTTGGCAAATATCATAACTTCGATAGATATTGACATTCATTTAACTTCTAAATTCAAATCATATTACTTAGCATAATAAATGGAAGACTCATCTGGGATAAATCATAATACGTAAATCCTGCTGGTGGTACATTGTTTTTTATTCATCTTCTTTTACATTTTATTTATGTGTACCACATCCATGAATTTATATCTTGTCCTCCTTAATACTAGTTATTACACATACTAGATACAAGAACTTGACTCTTGTTATTACATTTACTATATTCATGAATTCAACACTTGTTTTTACATATACTAGAACAACGAACTCGATACATACTAGATCCACAAACTCAATATGTATCTTTCCACATACTAGATACACGATCCCAACACTTGTTTCAATACGTACAAAATCTACAAATTCTTTTGTTTCTGCTGAGACTGAGTTCCGTTTCTTTGGTTAAATATCGTTGTACCATGCTGTACTTGGTCTTATAAATTACTCTGACTAAAATGTTACTCCGACATATGTATGCATGGATAGTAGACTATATGTAATTCATCTTTATATGCATACTAAATTGCTTATGTAATATGCCGGATATAGTTAGAGTGTGATAAGCGTTAAGATGTAATCACATCAAAGTTATTTTGATTAACCATGGGTGAGAGCAAAGATCGTGCTGTCCTTCAAAAGGGTATTATAGTGGATGGTTGCCTAGAAGAAGCACGGTCGTCACCGGCTATTTCTTTGATTAGCTTGATAAAGACATCTGTTGTAAGAATATATCTTTAATGAGAGTCAAATGAAGACAGGACTACCATTAAAAATAACCGTGTCCTCAAACTTCTGATAAAGGAAAAAGTTGATTGGATAAATTTGTAAAATGTTAGAGGTGAATTGTGGCCAGGAATTCACTATTTCTAACTCACTACAAAAAGTCTTAAATAGTGAGTATCATGTAGTCTTACAGGTCATATATTTCGCTACATGTTGAGCATAAAAAATCAGAACAATGGAGATAACGAAAGTAGTGAATTGACCTGATGTTTCACACTTTTATGCATCGACAGAAAACTAAACCTGTAAACAAACCACAGAAACATTTATCATTTATCCTGCTTTATGCACAATGGAAATTTTCGAAGATAGAATAATGGTGTGTAAAATATTCTCCTGGCAGTCAATACTGTCACTTGTTACGTTAAATGCACGAGATACATCTAGAGATTACCTGAACATAATTACTTTGATATGCTGGATAAATACTCTCAGTAAACAAAGTCTCTTTCACAGTATTTGTATTGTTTCATGTTAGTATTGTGTTATTCGTGTTTTATCATTTCTACTATATTATTGGTGTTGTATTATTGGTTATGTACAATTGATATTGTATTATTTGTACTGTATCACTGGTATTGTATTTATTTTGTATCATTTGTATTGTCCCTTATTAAATTTAAGATTGTTTTCATGTCTCCAGTTATTTTTTTTTAATTGGCTCAACCAAACTTTTCTACCATTAGGCTATCTATGCAAAGTAAAATGGTCGACAAAGCCGTTATTACTCCTATTACAATTTTATTCAAACTATTTTTCCACATTTTTAAACGATTTTTTGGTGACTTCATATGATCTCCAATTTTCATTAATTCATTGGTCCAGTATGTTGTTTGTATATAAATTCAAACCTAACTCAAAGTAAAACCCTTAGTGTTAAATGATCTTTCAATTGTCAGTCTTTCAGGCTAACTGTTATATAATAACAACTTTCAAAATTAAGCATTTATTTATTTTGTATTATTATATACTTGTAATAACCGGTATTTCAGTGATTTAAAAATTATGATGTGGGACATATAAAGTGAAAATAATTTAATTAATATAATAAATATTTACTCTCGACGTGACGATATATTCTTAGTTTATACATTATATTTCTGTGGTATAAAAATCAAGATTAAATATTAACAAAAATTAATTATTGTTCTATTTTATTCTATTTCAGATTAATTTCATGCATACCGTTCCTACAATTGTTGACGACAAATTTACTCTTTGGGAAAGGTAAATAACTTTATCTGTATTTTCGAGTTCTTTGGTAAGTTACTTTACCGTATTATAGAGTTCTTTGGTAAGTAACTTTACCAGTATTATAGAGTTCTTGGTAAGTAACTTTAGTTGTATTATAGTTGTTGTTTTTTTGTTTCATTTGTTAAACTGTTGTCAAGAAGTTATCCGATTAGGCCTAGCCGCAGTATGATATAAGCTACTGCTATCTATCTAATATTCTCTCATGCGGACCTGAGCTAGCCACCGAGCAAGTCAGACGTGCCAATATGCTATTCCTGAATAGAACGAAACGTTCATCCTCGCCAGTCAGGCCGTTAGTGCCGCCTGTAATCGTCGACGGCTTACCGCCGCACCTCACGCCGTACCAAGTCGCCACGTTGATCGCCAGAGCCAAGCCTGGGGCAACCATCGAACCGTCCAGGACCCGTATTTTACGCCGGGGAGGAATCCTCATCCAACCAGCCACTACTGCAGACCAAACGTATCTGTGCCAGCCATGGAACACTGAATTTAAAGTAAGTTGTTCCCCAACGAAAAGTCCAGTCAATCTTTATTCTGTATTCCTCAGGGGGGCGTCGACCCATCAATTCAACCAGAAGAAATTAGACAAACCATAGAACCCCAAATACAAGCCAAGGTATACGCAGTTCATCGAATTTATTCTAAGAACAGTAATCATCCCACACACTTCATGAAGATAGTGACAACATCGAAGTACAGTGCCGACTGTATTTTACGAGATGGCTGCTATTATCATATATTTCATTTTAGACCCGAACGCCCACATCGACGACCACTCAAGAATGGTTCAAACCAAGCACCCAGATATCGTAAACAACCAACGGAAATCTTCCAACAGGAAAATACCAAAATACCGCCGATTCCAGACCATATTAGAAGAAACACGAAGACGGATTCAGACAACCCGACTCAGAAGAAGACAACACCCATTGTTGGCAACACGCCAAGTTGCAGTAGATCAAGAAAGAAAAAGGACAGTTCCTGCCAGACTTCAATCCCAGTTCCACAGAACTCAACAACCAGCCAGACTCAAACCATTACGAAGATAACCATCGACGCGACAGCACAAACTGAAAAACAATCTACCTCCACGCAGAAAACTCAAACCAAAATCTCGAGAAGAAACAAAGCATCACAGACCAGCGAAGAACAACTCACCGAAGAACAGCCAGTAGTTCCACCACCAAGGCCACGTTTCTCAGTTGCACCAATGGGCTTCAAGTGTGGAAACAAGTTCATGATGAAGTTGCCACCCGATCTCCAAGACTGCAGCTAACAGTTTTCACGTACACCATCAACGTAGTTCATCAGTTTTTTTTTGTTTTTTTTTTATTAATTTAGTATTGTTTTTTGTTTTTTTTCTCTTTCCCAGCGACTTCCGGGCACGGTCTGGGTAGACTATTCGGCGCCCAGGCCGTGAAAGTGGGTTTTCTCGGGGTACTCCCGTTTCCCCCCACAGCAAAATCTCTGGCATCGGACCTGTAGGTCCCAGCCTCATTCTGAAAAGGGCCGTTTACCCAGTCAAGGGTATCTAATCAATTACAGTAAATTTTAAAAAACCAATTCGCCAGCCGCCAGGGTTCTCCATCCTCGAGCTAAAGTCTGGCTCACTTCACTTTCGCTGCTTTCGTCCAGTTCTCCCGTCCTTCCTCTCACTCACAAATATTTTTGAAATGTTAAAAATAAAGTAAAAATTCCATGGATATTTTAAAACATTTCTCACGTAAGGGGACGAAGAGGAACTATAAAGTTCCTGAACACCCCAGTTGGAGAGAGAACTCTTCTGATTTCTCTCTCTCTAAACTGAACCCCCTGCCACGTTAGTTTAGTTTAGTTTAGTTTAATATTCTCTATCTTAGCGTTTGTTTGGGTGTTTATGAAAGTGTTTTTATTTGTTTAAAACCAAATACTTTTCTTAGTGATTTAAATAGTTCAATGCTACTGTTTTTTCGCAATCTGGTAAAAGGTTTTACCCTGAATTGCATTTTAAGATAATAGTTTAAAATATCTTGATTTTGAGATATTAAAAAAAAATGTAACACACAGGTAAAACACAATTACGTATTAATGATGAGAAAGGATAAAAAATTAATTTTAAAATTGTCGTAATAAATCCCTCTGTCACCATTTCTACGATCGCCGTGTCTTGATAATTACAGTAATATAATATACAGAAGATTGTGGGTGTTTTTAGAATTTTGCCATTTAACTCATACAAAAATAATAACCAATAACTTAAAAACTGACAATTTTATATACAATTATTTATATTTTTTAAAAAGATAACTAAAAAAAACAGCTGCTTATCACAGGTCGACAGCTCTCTAATAATAATTATTACCCAATACTATTTCAAACAGTTTTGGATAAGAATTATTCACTGTTACGATTTAAATTGGAAAAGCTAGTGAATTCTCGCCGAACAGTGGGCATAAAGCTTGTAAGAGAAACCACATTAATTTTTAATGTCTCTTTTTTACCAAATTCAGTTTAGCTTTTCCAGTACGAATTCAAAATCAGAGACAGGTAAAAATATAATTTCAGCTTTGTCTTATGTCTCCCCCAAAAACCACTGCTCTACAGTAGAAGCTTTTCCTTCACTACCAAAACTCATGAGTTGGGTTGGATATATACAGATTATTCCTCAAAACAGTTTTATGTATGCGATATAACACTGTAGAAACTTATGATTTGAACACCAAAAGATGCGAAGAATTAGAAACTAATAGGCCTACAACGTGTCATAACGTTGGTTATTAATTTGTCCTTGTAAAAGTGTAAAAGTGAAATTGTATACAAAATAAGTTGCGACTTATGTAGAGTAAATGGTAGGTTTTCTTTTAATCAGTGATGTCGAGAAACCCACTTGTTGAGAAATTTATATGCAAAAACGGCTCGTTTGGGTTGAGAAAATATTTTACATAGAAGAGCGAACAACGTTTCGACCTTCTTCGGTCATCGTCAGGTTCACAAAGAAAGAGGTAACTGACCGAAAGCTGACCACATGTTTGAAAGGGGTTGTGTAACTGAGTGTCGGAATGTAGAGGGCGGTGTTAGATATTTGAATATATAATTTTATATATATTCAATTATATATATAATATATATTTTATATATATTCAATTACGTATATATATTCAATTATATATATATAATATATATTTTATATATATTCAATTATATATATAATATATATTTTATATATATTCAATTATATATATAATATATATTTTATATATATTCAATTACGTATATATATTCAATTATATATATGGAATATATATAAAATATATATATATTTATATATATTCAATTACGTATATATATTCAATTATATATATAATATATATTTTATTACGTATATATATTCAATTATATATATAATATATATTTTATATATATTCAATTACGTATATATATTCAATTATATATATGTAATATATATTTTATATATATTCAATTATATATATAATATATATTTTATATATATTCAATTACGTATATATATTCAATTACGTATATATATTCAATTATATATATAATATATATTTTATATATATTCAATTACGTATATATATTCAATTACGTATATATATTCAATTATATATATAATATATATTTTATATATATTCAATTACGTATATATATTCAATTATATATATGTAATATATATTTTATATATATTCAATTATATATATAATATATATTTTATTTTTGAACCTTTCTTTGTGAACCTGACGATGACCGAAGAAGGTCGAAACGTTGTTCGCTCTTCTATGTAAAATATTTTCTCAACCCAAACGAGCCGTTTTTGCATATAAATAGGTTTTCTTTTGTTACTTATGCAAACAATGTATCATATATTTTCTAGCTAGGAATACAAACTATACAAACAATAAAATAAACAAGGAAAAATATATTTTTCTTATAATCGAATATATTGATCTTCAATTGCAAAAATGACGTCACCAGTGTTGAATTGAAGAAATAACGGTAAAGTATTCACAGAGTATTCAATTGTACAAAAAACTAGTAAGAATGAAACAAATTCTCTAACGATCACCTATTAAACAATTTCTTATGATGGTTATATATATGTAGAGAGAATATTAATACTAAAGAGTTCAGTAAATGAGTTTATAGATAATATTAATACTAAAGAGTTCAGTAAATTAGTTTATAGATAATATTAATACTAAAGAGTTAAGTAAATTAATTTATAGAGAATATTAATACTAAAGAGTTAAATATATTAATTTATAGATAATATTAATACTATAGAGTTAAGTAAAATAAAACAACATTTAAGACTTACAAAAATTTAAGTAATAGAACCGTAAAGGTACAATATATTTATATTTTGCAGCCATCCAATCATGCTATACTTTTGCAATAAGTACGCACAAAATGATCGGCTGTACCCTTGTGATCCACAAAAGAGGGCGCTAGTAGATAGGATGTTATATTTCGACTTGGGCACCTTGTACAATAGCATTTACAGTTTGGTAGTAAGTATTTTGAAAACACACTAGTACAAAGTTTCAAGTAATCGTGTTCTTTTTAACTTACTAGTAAACAGAAGATAACTACTAAAAATCTTCAATAAAATATATATGTATATTCCGAAAAGGTAATATTTAATGCGTTATTGTAGATTCCAAAAGTGCGTTATTTAAGCTGTTACTGTATTTTTCACAACAGTATTGTTTTACCTCTTATTTTACACTCCACAATTGTATTGTTTAAGTTGTTACTATATATTCCTAAATTGTATTGTCTAACCTGTTACTGTATATTCCGAAACTGTATTGTTCAACTTGTTATTATAGATTACGAAACTGTATTGTTTAAGTTGTTACTATATATTCCGCAACTGTTCTGTTTTACTTGTTATTGTACATTCCACAACTGTATTGTCTAACCTGTTGTTATATATTTCAAAACTATGCTATTTAATTGTCGTTATAGATTCCGAAACTGTTCGGGAAAGTGACTGAAGTTGACACGGATGAAGAAAAGAAACTCCGAGAAGCACTTGTATATTTGGACAGTTTATTGGAGACAACAAATACGTGACAGGAGACTCACTAACTCTGGCAGATATTTCAATACTTGCTAGTCTAACTTTCTTGGAAGTAAGTAACTAAATTAAGGAAACGTTTAGTTTTTCAGCGTTGCTAATTTGAATTTTACAAACAATAAATAAAAACAATATACTTAATGAAAAACATTATAACTTCCACGATAAACATTAAACATTAATTAGGGCTATTTAAAACACCATTAACAATGAAATTTAGTGATAAATGATTGTCATTTAGCATGTATAATTTCAATTCATTGTTTTGGTAGAATCGAACAAATATTATTAGAACTGAAAATATTATAGATGTTGACTAGCTGCCCTTCGTCTAGTCTATCACTATTAATTTAGAAACAGCTAATGCAGATAGCGCTAGAGTAACTTTGCACAGAATTCAGAACAAACCAAACCACTTAGGCCCAGCATGGCCAAGCGTGTTAAGGCGTGCGACTCGAAATCTGAGGGTCGCGGGTTCGCATCCCCGTCGCGCTAAACATGCTCTCCCTTTCAGCCGAGGGGGCGTTATAATGTGACGGTCAATCCCACTATTCGTTGGTAAAAGAGTAGCCCAAGAGTTGGCGGTGGGTGGTGATGACTAGCTGCCTTCCCTCTAGTCTTACACTGCCAAATTAGGGACGGCAAGCGTAGATAGCCCTCGAGTAGCTTTGCGCGAAATTCAACAAACAAACAAACAAACAAAAACAAACCAACCCACCTAGTGGACAGTTTAATAATATATACTATCATAAAATACTGTTACCCTCACACAAATTTCACATCATTCTCTTCTTTAACGTCCAGGTTATAGACTACAAAATTCAAGGTTTCGAAAATGTTCAGGACTGGCTACAACGTTTGGAAAGTGAACTTCCTTATTACAACGAAATCAACAAAAAACCAATAGAGGATTTTAAAGCTGCAAGAAGTTAATTATGGCATTTGTACAGACGTCTACAATTTTATTGTAATCTGTTGTTAGGTTTTAGAAATATTTTATATTTCAATTAAAATACAGTACCGAAAATTATTACATCTCAACGTCTAAATAACTTGACATAGTAATTAAGTTTTGTTATAATAAAAATATTTAAACGAGTTATGAGGTTTAGAATATGAGTGAAGTTTTGTGAAAATTATAGTAGTTATCATATTTAACACCATAAATATATTATATATTCATACATTATTATATCGTATCGAACCACATTTAAATAAGAAATATTAGTTTAAAACACAAAACCTAAACACTAAAATTATTCTTATAGCTCAGAGGTGTTCGAAGCAAAATCTGAAAACGTAAAAAAAACAAAACCAAACGTAAACATATAAAGAACCTAAAACGTATAAACACTAGTACATACAGAACAAATTGTGCACGTGCTAATTCAAAGATAAGCAATTATGTACGGATTTAGTGTCGTATATATTATTTATTTGTGAAATTCGCATTTGGTTTGGAAATATATCATAAATATCTAATAATTATCAACAGATGGCGGCATAAGATGGTTTACTAAATTTGTGATATATTTTTAATTAATTAACCTGTAGAAATTGTGTTTTTATCATATAATCTATATTTTCTTTAACTTTTATTAAGTTGTTGAAAATTTTTAATTTAAATTTGTAGTTTTTAACAGAAGAAAATAAGAATTAGAAAATACTTACGTTCACCTGTATTGTTTGTTGGTGTTAAACCTAAAAAAATCTTGGTATACATTATAAATACACTGACGTTCACTTGTATTGTTTGTCAGTGTTAAACCTAAAAAATATTGGTACACATTATAAATACACTGACGTTCACTTGTATTGTTTGTCAGTGTTAAACCTAAAAAATATTGGTACACATTATAAATACACTGACGTTCACTTGTATTGTTTGTCAGTGTTAAACCTAAAAATCTTGGTATACATTATGGATACACTGACGTTCACTTGTATTGTTTGTTAGTGTTAAACCTAAAAAATCTTGGTATACATTATAAATACACTGACGTTCACTTGTATTGTTTGTCAGTGTTAAACCTAAAAAAATATTGATACACATTATAAATACACTGACGTTCACTTGTGTTGTTTGTCAGTGTTAAACCTAAAAAATCTTGGTACACATTATAAATACACTGACGTTCACTTGTATTGTTTGTCAGTGTTAAACCTAAAAAATCTTGGTACACATTATAAATACACTGACGTTCACTTGTATTGTTTGTCAGTGTTAAACCTAAAAAATCTAGGTACACATTATAAATACACTGACGTTCACTTGTATTGTTTGTCAGTGTTAAACCTAAAAAATCTTGGTACACATTATAAATACACTGACGTTCACTTGTATTGTTTGTCAGTGTTAAACCTAAAAAATCTTGGTACACATTATAAATACACTGACGTTCACTTGTATTGTTTGTTAGTGTTAAACCTAAAAATCTTGGTATATATTATGGATACACTGAGTTTGTTTGTTTAGAAGTTAAGCACGAAGCTACACATTGAGCTATCTGCGCTCTGTTTACCTCGGGTATCGAAACCCGATAGCATTGTAAGTGTCCAGATATATCTCTGGGCCACTGGGGGTATCGAATCATAAACTGACTAACTAAAGAAAGATTTAATATCCATTAATAATTTATTCCCTCTTTCTGGACCTAAAGTTACAAAATATTAACTTGAATCCCCATATGACAATAAGATATTAACTTTATTCTCCAGGTAGTAATAACATATTACCCTTTAATCTCCAGATAATAATTTAATGAACTTTTTTCTTCATCCAAAGTATCTTTATTACGGCTTCATTAGAGCTATTAGTACAAGAGTAGTTGAAACGAAATGGCGGATCAATACTCTTCGGGACAATGAGTGATATGAAATCTCCTCACGCATAATACTTTTACACGATGCATTAAGCCTAAGTGATTTTTTTTAACGATTTCGCTGTTAGCAATGGCTTCTTATAAAATGTTTTTAAAATACTCATTATTATCTTCTAATGGAACGAAAAACAGACAAACAAAGCATATTGGATACGTGCCGTTTGTGATGACGTTTGTATACAAAATTATGTGTTATCGAACAAATCTTTACGATTAGGTGATACAAGGAACATATCGCGTTGATATGAAAAACTCCTATTTGAAAGCTTGCTTCAAGAATTTCTAACTAGTGTAAATTCGACTTGCTTTTATATTTTTACTTGGTATGCACAGAATTAGAATAAAATTCAAATATTTTAACAACTTTTTTTTAAGTCTTCGCTTTTTGTCTGATGAGTGACACCAAACGACATTTTTTGAACCATAAATGTATGGATAAATATTTTGTGTATTACTGATAATTTTATTCTTACAATTTTGTCTTGTAAGTGTCTGCTCAACAAGTTAAAGTTATATAAGATTTAAAGGTCGTTGAACGTATGTCTCAGTGGTATGTGTAAAATATAAATATCTATATTTTTGTGTCTGTCTGAATTTCAGCAACATAGTTTCCCAGAAAGCAAAATAATTTGTCTTTCCTCCGCTTTTGGATATTAAATCATACTTTACATACAAAATATTTATTGAAATGTTTCATTAACAATACAGACCATTTAGAATTCGTGTGGTTTAAATACGTCTTTTTTTCCCTTATCTTGTTATCAAACAAGAGTAATAAATCATTGGAAAGGGCAGATTTGTGTCCTACTTGTTTTTCTAATAAACACACTTACATGAAGTACAGTTGATAATTCCTTTGTTACTCTGCAAACTGAGAGAGTAATATAATTTGTAGTGTAATAAATATCAATACACCACAGTGTGTATAGATTTAATATTCATTACTCCTACCTTTATGGATAATAACCATGTTAAAATAGTTAACAGTCATACATATCTTAATAACCATGTTAGAATAGTTAACAGTCATACATATCTTAATAACCATGTTAAAAGAGTTAACAGTCATACATATCTTAATAACCATGTTAAAAGGATTAAAAGCTATACTTATCTCAATAACCACATCAAAATAGCAGTTGTACATATCTGAATAACCATATCAAAATAATTAACAGTCATATCTATCTGAATAGTCATATTAAAAGAATTAATAGTCATACCTACATGAATAGCCATGTTAGAAGAGTTAACAGCTATACCTATCTTAATAACTATGTTAAAAGAATTAACATTTATAAATAGCTGAATAACCATATCAAAAGAATTAACAGTCATACCGATTTCAATAACCAAGTTAAAAGAGTTAACAGTTATACATATCTGAACAACCATGTTAAACGAATTAACAGTCATCCCCATCTTAATAACTCAGTAAATTCAATAACACCTCTATTCTGGATCACTTAACTGATTAGACCTAATTTTTATCGGCTTATTGATTATTTAGAATTATAATTACTCTTTGTTTTCGGCGCTTTTTCGTCGGCTTCCCAGTGGGCCCTCGACTCCCACTTTGGAAAACACTGACCTAAGCAACATGTTAAGGTTACCAGTAACCTAGACAATCTGACAACTTCAGACAAACTGAAACGTGTTTGTATTTTGCAAGGTTAATCATGCCACAGTTGGTATAATTAACCACAAGAACCACCCTAACGGTACAGATATCTCCTGTTACTACAGTTTCAAATAAACGCAAACAAATTTTGTTAGTAACGCATATATGCTTTAGAAAAATTTGTCGAGTTTACAAGACCTCAGTGCCAAATCCTTTAATATCAAAAGAACGACAGTTCCAAATTGGCGGAAAGAGAAAGAAAGATTTCCGACTAGTGGGTTTTCCCTTTAAGTATTTCCGAATTATAATATAGTTTCAAGACGGTTATACTCGGAAAAGACCTCATTAAGCTCAAAGCACATTAGTGACAACAGCCAAGTGGAGTAATACTACAGTAAATACGTACAGGGCTGACCTTTCTTGCCATAGCTGTACCAAGTGACGAAATGCTACTGTGTTTACCTTTGTGAACATATCTAAAAATCGGAAAAACATTGACTTTTTGTTGCAAAAACCATATATTTAGAAAACAAAATAGAAATAGTACGAAACAATTCAACTCATAACTGTAATTTTATGACTGTAGTACAATTATTTACGTATTGTTTAAGAATATTTTTCTTTGTAATTCTTTTGGGATTTTACTTTCTACATCCATGAAGTTGATACTGATGTTTTAAAGACCTAGAGAAAGGTGGATATTTTGAAATGAGGTAATACATCTATTGCTGAGATGTATGTGTGTTGCTAATCTCTCTTCCTAGCTGAGGTTTGACTCTATTAAGCGTGGATTATTATTTTAAGATAAAAATACTTTGCTGAAAAGAACATTATTTGTTGGAAATTAAATAAAACAATTACTCTGTAAGTGGTAAAAGTATTACTAGTTTATCATTTGTCTTCTTATTCCAATATTAAAGTAAGAATGTTTAAATAAACTAACGTTGTGTATTCACATTTTAATAAAAATAAAACTACTTTATGCTCTGGTAAAAGCATTTTTTAAACATAAAATATTGTAGTTTGTTTAATACGACTTACAAGAAATAAAAAATATTTGCAAATGTGAAAGTATATAGGAATGGCAGTACCAAAAATACTGCAAAAAAGAATACAGAGATGATACAGCTATACATAGATCATACATACATTACTTTCAATATTATAATTTAATGAAACACTGTAAACTGCACGAGTACAACATGATTAAGACGTCGGTCAATTCGACCGACTTCGTAGCGAGAGTATATAACAGTCTGTAGTAATTCAGACAAGTTTAGTGATGATCTATTTATAGCTGTATCATTTTTATATTCTTGTTTGCATTCTTTTTTGGTATTGCTTTCATACATAATTTTATATTTACAAATGTTTTTATTACTTGTTCGGCGACGTTTTATCCATGACTGAAATTCAGTGTATTCTGTAAATACGTGTAATAAAACTTAATATTATATGTGTTGATTTTCTTCATTGCTTCACTTCATACACAATATGGGACTTGGCTTCCTAAAACCACAGATTGCATAGTGTATAAGGCATTGAATATTTTACATGCTACAGTTATCAATGTTTGTTGTTTTACTTGTTGTCACAAAACCCCTTTCACCTTTTACTTAAGCTTTTTAAAGGAACAACATATCTCTCTAACAAAGCTAATTTCAAGGCATAATGATAACATCATTTACACTATAATTATGATTTTCTGAAATTACTACTAGTTATTATAACTAAACAGTGACATAAAGTTGATTTAGGTTTAAGCTGGTGTTAGTGGTAAAGTAATTGTAGAGCTATATCAACTGAAACAAGAAGAAAGATGAACAGTTTGGTTGGTTGCTCCCTTCCTGGTTTGGTACCTTAGTGATGGCTTCTTGACTTGTTTGTGGATTTGTTGGTAGAGACATACACTGCTGGCCAAAATCCTAAGGCCAACGAACATAAAGGTAAAATATGCATTTCGCGTTGTTAGACTCAACCACGTATTTGAGTAGAGCTTCGAAAGGTGAAAATAAGAAAAGGGAAAATAAAAAAAAACGTTTTAGCATTTAATAGGGAAAATGTGAACACTATGAAATTAGCCTAAATACTAGCTGGTCAAATGTTTAAGACCATACCAAAATGAAGTCCTAAACAGGGTAGGAAATGCCCAACAAGAGGTCTCAGTAGTGAATTGCACGGCCTTCATTGCGAATAACTGCAAACATTCGCGTTGGCATGGTCGATATAAGCGTTTGCAGAAGGCTGGCTGGAATGTTATTCCAAGTGGTGAAGATGGCTTTACGAATATTATGCACTGTTTGGAATTGACGTTCATTTCTATAGACTTCCCTTGCCATCCATCCACAAACATTTTCAATGGGGTTCATTTCGGGCGAACACGCTGGATGGTCCAGCCTTTGCCATGTTTTTAGCCAATGTAACACAGGAGATGTCAGTGGGAGACGTTGATAACGCTAATGCTTTAACACAAATGACTAAATTTCGTTACGTGTTCACCGATTAACGCTTCGTTTCAGTATGGTCTTAAACTTTTGATCACCTAGTATTTATGCTAATTTCATAGTGTTCACATTTTCCCTATTAAATGATAAAAAATTTTTTATTTTCATTTTCCCTTTTCTTATTTTCATCTTTCGAAGCTCTGCTCAAATAAGTGGTTGATTCTAACAACGCAAAATGCATAATTTTTCCTTATGTTCATTGGCCTTAAGATTTTGGCCAGCAGTGTATATGAATGTGAGTGGCAATGATATTATAGAGTAAATATATCTGTCATTGCTGACTTTGTAGCATTAATATTTGTATTATATCTCTTGAGTACCTTGAACATCGCTACACATAGAGTCTACTAACTTTACAATAAATGTACAAAAAGTCATTCATTTCTACGTACAAGATACATAGCTACATAGTGGTAAGTTCAGTAAACTAGCGGATGAAAGGGTGGAATAATTACTCAAGTATATTTATAGAGGGCGCTAGTATATTCAGTGATGTCGAGAAAACCCACTTGTAGAGAAGAATATGTATGTAAAAACGGCTCGTTTGGGTTCGCTCCTCTACGTAAAAGAAATTTCTCAACCCGAACTAGGCGTTAGTATATTACTCAGCCACTTCTGATTGGACTATTCAGAAACCTTTAATAAGATACTTCATGTTGATTGGACTGTTCAGAAACTTTGCTTGTGCTGGATACTCAAAGAACACGGTGTTCTAACAACACGTAAGCCCATCCGTGTTTTGAAACAATTTTACGTTCGTGAAAATAACGTAAGTCTACAATGTGACTTGACTTAGTTATAGGAAATAATAAGTTAATAAATAATTGCATTCAGTGATGTCGAGAAACCCACTTGTTGAGAAATTTATATGCAAAAACGGCTCGTTTGGGTTGAGAAAATATTTTACATAGAAGAGCGAACAACGTTTCGACCTTCTATGTAAAATATTTTCTCAACCCAAACGAGCCGTTTTTGCATATAAATAATTGCATTATTTTTCAGGTCTAAAGTTGTTAGCTTACTTTATGAATTAATCGTGGGACTAGACGTTTGAAAACCATAGCTTATTTGTTATTTTTAGTAATTAGCTATATTGTTGTAAGAAATTAATATTAGGCTCATTATATTTTTAACACTACATCCTTTATTTAGCTTTCACGGATTTTAAGACGAAGAAAGTATATAACAGTATTTTAACATCATGTTCGTCAAATCAATTGCCGACGACGTGTTTATCTCAATACAGAGCTCGTGAGGCCGACTAAAGCACAATAGCCATTAGCTAGTATCTTATGATAAGCATAATTAATTATATTCATGCTTCGCCAGCTTAGAAACTGCTCTTTAACTAATATTAAGCATTAAAAGCGTAGTTATTATTAAACATTGATAAATTATCTCTTTGTATGACTAGGCCAGCTCGTAAAATATACAGAATTTTATATTAATATGGTTCATAAAATATACAGACATTTAAATTAATGTCATATGTGCTTCATCTGAACACAGTTTGTGGTTCATATAAAGTGAAAAGAGTAATTTTAATTTTTTATTGTGATCAAACTTAATCACTCTTCTCTGTAATGAAACAAAATCACACTAGAGGGCAGCTGTAGAACTGTTCCGAAACGTATCAGAGGTACTTTTCTTATCATTAGTTTTTACTTTAACCAAACGAATATTTAAATCTTTCTCGGAGAATATTTCATCCGACGATAAATACGTCGTAATAAGGTATTTTTTAAAGTACATTATATTTGTAATATCCAATTACGACGAGGCATTTTGCATAATGCCAGAGTTCATCAATCCGGTTAGTTTAGAAGTTATATATACCATCAATGATCATGAGCAGTATTTCCTAAAGTTTTTGTCCGTGACAGGGTGCCGGTCAATGAAAATAAAATACCGGTTCGCTGAAAACTAAAAAACATAAATAAAATTAATTTTACACTTTCACTATCTACCGTAATTTTTAAACTTTTTTCAAGCCCTTCTGGTATATTAAAGAAAAATGTAATTAATTAATCAATATAAATATATTTTAACAAATTCAATATTTTGAAAGAAATTATAATTTAAAATTTCATTTAGTCCAACTTGGATCTTTAAGTATTTGAAATAAGCTAGTATAACAGGAAAGAAAAATTAAAATTTCTACATAAGGCTTAGGAACTTTAAAATTTACAAGTTTTATCAGTTGTTTTTATATCTTCAGTCTCTCAGGAATTAAAGTGTTTTCAATTAATACAATTTATAGAGCAGGTAAGATCAAAGGAGGGATTTTGTTTCACATAAAAGGACTAATTGTTCATTCAAGTTAACCAGTTCTTTGACACCAAAGTTTCAAATGTGTTTACTATGTTAGTGGAAATTGATAGGCATGTGAGACCTCATTCTTACGTCTGATAGCGCCACGTGGGAGCAGAGAACTTGCAGGTAGCCGGTGTCAGAAGTGTCAGTTTGTTCTGAAAAGACAGAGAATTATTTGTGACTTAGTTTGTACTAACTAAAATTTTTAAGTTCTTAATATTTGAAAAATATTATCTTTAATATGGATAGATGGCTGAAGAAACACGCATCACACAAGAAAACCTGAAATGATGCGCAAATGAAACCAAGTTCTCGTGAAACTGAAGTTAGTGAAAATAATAGGCTTACTTATAAACGTTTAAGTGATGAACAGCTTGGTAGTAAAGTTTTGTTTGTTTATTTTTTGTATTTCGCGCAAAGCTACTCAAGGGCTATCTGCGCTAGCCGTCTTTAATTTAGCAGTGTAAGACTAGAGGGAATGCAGCTAGTCATCACCACCCACCGCCCACTCTTGGACTACTCTTTTACCAACGAATAGTGGGATTGACCGTCACCTTATAACACCCCCACGGCTGAAAAGGCTAGCATGTTTGGTGCGACGGGGATGCGAACCCGCGACCCTCAGATTACGAGTCGCACGCCTTAATCCACCTGGCCGTGCCGGGCCGTATGGTAGCAAAGTAAAGAAAACAAAGACCTGTTGGACTTACAACAGTATTGTGGTGAATACTTGCAGTATGATTTTATAAGCGGTGGTAGAAATAATGACTTGTCACTATGTGTTTTTTTTTTGTTCAATATTATCGAATGAGAAGAAAAAACCCATCGAAACTGAAACGTCACTTGGATGTCATTCCACTGAGCCAATAGGAGTTTCTGTAAATAAGAAAAATGAAATAGGTTTTCCCACCAAATAATTGCACACACTTTTCCTACTAGATCTTCCAATGAAAACTTTGTTATAGCTTCAGATTAGATTTCAAACCTAATAATTGTATAATATTGGGTTAAGACAGGTTATACTAATAAGCCAAGACAGGTTATCTGCATAATACTGGGCCGAGACAGGTTATCCACACACTATTGAGCCGAGAGAGGCTATCTGTATGTTATTGGATATTGACCAGTTTTCTGCATACTATTGGCTCGAGACAGGTTATCAGAATCCTATTAGGCCAAGACAAGTTATCTGCATACTATTGGGCCGAGACAAGTTATCTGTATATTACTGAGCCGAGACAGGCTATCTATACACTATTGTACAGAGACAGGTTATCTATATACTATTGTACAGAGACAGGTTATCAGAATCCTATTAGGCCAAGACAAGTTATCTGCATACTATTAGGCCAAGACAAGTTATCTGCATACTATTGGGCCGAGATAAGTTATCTGTATATTACTGAGCCGAGACAGGCTATCTATACACTATTGTACAGAGACAGGTTATCTATATACTATTGTACAGAGACAGGCTATCTATATACTATTGTACAGAGACAGGTTATCTATATACTATTGTACAGAGACAGGCTATCTATATACTATTGTACAGAGACAGGTTATCTATATACTATTGTACAGAGACAGGCTATCTATATACTATTGTACAGAGACAGGTTATCTATATACTATTGTACAGAGACAGGCTATCTATATACTATTGTACAGAGACAGGTTATCTATATACTATTGTACAGAGACAGGTTATCTATATACTATTGTACAGAGACAGGTTATCTATATACTATTGTACAGAGACAGGTTATCTATATACTATTGTACAGAGACAGGTTATCTATATACTATTGTACAGAGACAGGTTATCTATATACTATTGTACAGAGACAGGTTATCTATATACTATTGTACAGAGACAGGCTATCTATATACTATTGTACAGAGACAGGTTATCTATATACTATTGTACAGAGACAGGTTATCTATATACTATTGTACAGAGACAGGTTATCTATATACTATTGTACAGAGACAGGTTATCTATATACTATTGTACAGAGACAGGTTATCTATATACTATTGTACAGAGACAGGTTATCTATATACTATTGTACAGAGACAGGTTATCTATATACTATTGTGCAGAGACAGGTTATCTATATACTATTGTGCAGAGACAGGTTATCTATATACTATTGTGCAGAGACAGGTTATCTATATACTATTGTGCAGAGACAGGTTATCTATATACTATTGTACAGAGACAGGTTATCTATATACTATTGTACAGAGACAGGTTATCTATATACTATTGTACAGAGACAGGTTATCTATATACTATTGTACAGAGACAGGTTATCTATATACTATTGTACAGAGACAGGTTATCTATATACTATTGTACAGAGACAGGTTATCTATATACTATTGTACAGAGACAGGTTATCTATATACTATTGTACAGAGACAGGTTATCTATATACTATTGTACAGAGACAGGTTATCTATATACTATTGTACAGAGACAGGTTATCTATATACTATTGTACAGAGACAGGTTATCTATATACTATTGTACAGAGACAGGTTATCTATATACTATTGTACAGAGACAGGTTATCTATATACTATTGTACAGAGACAGGTTATCTATATACTATTGTACAGAGACAGGTTATCTATATACTATTGTACAGAGACAGGTTATCTATATACTATTGTACAGAGACAGGTTATCTATATACTATTGTACAGAGACAGGTTATCTATATACTATTGTACAGAGACAGGTTATCTGAATACTATTAGGCCAAGACAAGTTATCTGCATACTATTAGGCCAAGACAAGTTATCTGTATATTACTGAGCCGAGACAGGCTATCTATATACTATTGTACAGAGACAGGTTATCTATATACTATTGTACAGAGACAGGTTATCTATATACTATTGTACAAGACAGGTTATCTATATACTATTGTACAGAGACAGGTTATCAGAATCCTATTAGGCCAAGACAAGTTATCTGCATACTATTGGGCCGAGACAAGTTATCTGTATATTACTGAGCCGAGACAGGCTATCTATACACTATTGTACAGAGACAGGTTATCTATATACTATTGTACAGAGACAGGCTATCTATATACTATTGTACAGAGACAGGTTATCTATATACTATTGTACAGAGACAGGCTATCTATATACTATTGTACAGAGACAGGTTATCTATATACTATTGTACAGAGACAGGCTATCTATATACTATTGTACAGAGACAGGTTATCTATATACTATTGTACAGAGACAGGTTATCTATATACTATTGTACAGAGACAGGTTATCTATATACTATTGTACAGAGACAGGTTATCTATATACTATTGTACAGAGACAGGTTATCTATATACTATTGTACAGAGACAGGTTATCTATATACTATTGTACAGAGACAGGTTATCTATATACTATTGTACAGAGACAGGTTATCTATATACTATTGTACAGAGACAGGTTATCTATATACTATTGTACAGAGACAGGTTATCTATATACTATTGTACAGAGACAGGTTATCTATATACTATTGTACAGAGACAGGTTATCTATATACTATTGTACAGAGACAGGTTATCTATATACTATTGTGCAGAGACAGGTTATCTATATACTATTGTACAGAGACAGGTTATCTATATACTATTGTACAGAGACAGGTTATCTATATACTATTGTACAGAGACAGGTTATCTATATACTATTGTACAGAGACAGGTTATCTATATACTATTGTGCAGAGACAGGTTATCTATATACTATTGTGCAGAGACAGGTTATCTATATACTATTGTGCAGAGACAGGTTATCTATATACTATTGTACAGAGACAGGTTATCTATATACTATTGTACAGAGACAGGTTATCTATATACTATTGTACAGAGACAGGTTATCTATATACTATTGTGCAGAGACAGGTTATCTATATACTATTGTACAGAGACAGGTTATCTATATACTATTGTACAGAGACAGGTTATCTATATACTATTGTACAGAGACAGGTTATCTATATACTATTGTACAGAGACAGGTTATCTATATACTATTGTACAGAGACAGGTTATCTATATACTATTGTACAGAGACAGGTTATCTATATACTATTGTACAGAGACAGGTTATCTATATACTATTGTACAGAGACAGGTTATCTATATACTATTGTACAGAGACAGGTTATCTATATACTATTGTACAGAGACAGGTTATCTATATACTATTGTACAGAGACAGGTTATCTATATACTATTGTACAGAGACAGGTTATCTATATACTATTGTACAGAGACAGGTTATCTATATACTATTGTACAGAGACAGGTTATCTATATACTATTGTACAGAGACAGGTTATCAGAATCCTATTAGGCCAAGACAAGTTATCTGCATACTATTAGGCCAAGACAAGTTATCTGCATACTATTGGGCCGAGACAGGTTATCTATATATTACTGAGCCAGAGACAGGCTATCTATATACTATTGTACAGAGACAGGTTATCTATATACTATTGTACAGAGACAGGCTATCTATATACTATTGTACAGAGACAGGTTATCTATATACTATTGTACAGAGACAGGCTATCTATATACTATTGTACAGAGACAGGTTATCTATATACTATTGTACAGAGACAGGCTATCTATATACTATTGTACAGAGACAGGTTATCTATATACTATTGTACAGAGACAGGTTATCTATATACTATTGTACAGAGACAGGTTATCTATATACTATTGTACAGAGACAGGTTATCTATATACTATTGTACAGAGACAGGTTATCTATATACTATTGTACAGAGACAGGTTATCTATATACTATTGTACAGAGACAGGTTATCTATATACTATTGTACAGAGACAGGTTATCTATATACTATTGTACAGAGACAGGTTATCTATATACTATTGTACAGAGACAGGTTATCTATATACTATTGTACAGAGACAGGTTATCTATATACTATTGTACAGAGACAGGTTATCTATATACTATTGTACAGAGACAGGTTATCTATATACTATTGTACAGAGACAGGCTATCTATATACTATTGTACAGAGACAGGTTATCTATATACTATTGTACAGAGACAGGTTATCTATATACTATTGTACAGAGACAGGTTATCTATATACTATTGTACAGAGACAGGTTATCTATATACTATTGTACAGAGACAGGTTATCTATATACTATTGTACAGAGACAGGTTATCTATATACTATTGTACAGAGACAGGTTATCTATATACTATTGTACAGAGACAGGTTATCTATATACTATTGTACAGAGACAGGTTATCTATATACTATTGTACAGAGACAGGTTATCTATATACTATTGTACAGAGACAGGTTATCTATATACTATTGTACAGAGACAGGTTATCTATATACTATTGTACAGAGACAGGTTATCTATATACTATTGTACAGAGACAGGTTATCTATATACTATTGTACAGAGACAGGTTATCTATATACTATTGTACAGAGACAGGTTATCTATATACTATTGTACAGAGACAGGTTATCTATATACTATTGTACAGAGACAGGTTATCTATATACTATTGTACAGAGACAGGTTATCTATATACTATTGTACAGAGACAGGTTATCTATATACTATTGTACAGAGACAGGTTATCTATATACTATTGTACAGAGACAGGTTATCTATATACTATTGTACAGAGACAGGTTATCTATATACTATTGTACAGAGACAGGTTATCTATATACTATTGTACAGAGACAGGTTATCTATATACTATTGTACAGAGACAGGTTATCTATATACTATTGTACAGAGACAGGTTATCTATATACTATTGTACAGAGACAGGTTATCTATATACTATTGTACAGAGACAGGTTATCTATATACTATTGTACAGAGACAGGTTATCTATATACTATTGTACAGAGACAGGTTATCTATATACTATTGTACAGAGACAGGTTATCTATATACTATTGTACAGAGACAGGTTATCTATATACTATTGTACAGAGACAGGTTATCTATATACTATTGTACAGAGACAGGTTATCTATATACTATTGTACAGAGACAGGTTATCTATATACTATTGTACAGAGACAGGTTATCTATATACTATTGTACAGAGACAGGTTATCTATATACTATTGTACAGAGACAGGTTATCTATATACTATTGTACAGAGACAGGTTATCTATATACTATTGTACAGAGACAGGTTATCTATATACTATTGTACAGAGACAGGTTATCTATATACTATTGTACAGAGACAGGTTATCTATATACTATTGTACAGAGACAGGTTATCTATATACTATTGTACAGAGACAGGTTATCTATATACTATTGTACAGAGACAGGTTATCTATATACTATTGTACAGAGACAGGTTATCTATATACTATTGTACAGAGACAGGTTATCTATATACTATTGTACAGAGACAGGTTATCTATATACTATTGTACAGAGACAGGTTATCTATATACTATTGTACAGAGACAGGTTATCTATATACTATTGTACAGAGACAGGTTATCTATATACTATTGTACAGAGACAGGTTATCTATATACTATTGTACAGAGACAGGTTATCTATATACTATTGTACAGAGACAGGTTATCTATATACTATTGTACAGAGACAGGTTATCTATATACTATTGTGCAGAGACAGGTTATCTATATACTATTGTACAGAGACAGGTTATCTATATACTATTGTACAGAGACAGGTTATCTATATACTATTGTACAGAGACAGGTTATCTATATACTATTGTACAGAGACAGGTTATCTATATACTATTGTACAGAGACAGGTTATCTATATACTATTGTACAGAGACAGGTTATCTATATACTATTGTACAGAGACAGGTTATCTATATACTATTGTACAGAGACAGGTTATCTATATACTATTGTACAGAGACAGGTTATCTATATACTATTGTACAGAGACAGGTTATCTATATACTATTGTACAGAGACAGGTTATCTATATACTATTGTACAGAGACAGGTTATCTATATACTATTGTACAGAGACAGGTTATCTATATACTATTGTACAGAGACAGGTTATCTATATACTATTGTACAGAGACAGGTTATCTATATACTATTGTACAGAGACAGGTTATCTATATACTATTGTACAGAGACAGGTTATCTATATACTATTGTACAGAGACAGGTTATCTATATACTATTGTACAGAGACAGGTTATCTATATACTATTGTACAGAGACAGGTTATCTATATACTATTGTACAGAGACAGGTTATCTATATACTATTGTACAGAGACAGGTTATCTATATACTATTGTACAGAGACAGGTTATCTATATACTATTGTACAGAGACAGGTTATCTATATACTATTGTACAGAGACAGGTTATCTATATACTATTGTACAGAGACAGGTTATCTATATACTATTGTACAGAGACAGGTTATCTATATACTATTGTACAGAGACAGGTTATCTATATACTATTGTACAGAGACAGGTTATCTATATACTATTGTACAGAGACAGGTTATCTATATACTATTGTACAGAGACAGGTTATCTATATACTATTGTACAGAGACAGGTTATCTATATACTATTGTACAGAGACAGGTTATCTATATACTATTGTACAGAGACAGGTTATCTATATACTATTGTACAGAGACAGGTTATCTATATACTATTGTACAGAGACAGGTTATCTATATACTATTGTACAGAGACAGGTTATCTATATACTATTGTACAGAGACAGGTTATCTATATACTATTGTACAGAGACAGGTTATCTATATACTATTGTACAGAGACAGGTTATCTATATACTATTGTACAGAGACAGGTTATCTATATACTATTGTACAGAGACAGGTTATCTATATACTATTGTACAGAGACAGGTTATCTATATACTATTGTACAGAGACAGGTTATCTATATACTATTGTACAGAGACAGGTTATCTATATACTATTGTACAGAGACAGGTTATCTATATACTATTGTACAGAGACAGGTTATCTATATACTATTGTACAGAGACAGGTTATCTATATACTATTGTACAGAGACAGGTTATCTATATACTATTGTACAGAGACAGGTTATCTATATACTATTGTACAGAGACAGGTTATCTATATACTATTGTACAGAGACAGGTTATCTATATACTATTGTACAGAGACAGGTTATCTATATACTATTGTACAGAGACAGGTTATCTATATACTATTGTACAGAGACAGGTTATCTATATACTATTGTACAGAGACAGGTTATCTATATACTATTGTACAGAGACAGGTTATCTATATACTATTGTACAGAGACAGGTTATCTATATACTATTGTACAGAGACAGGTTATCTATATACTATTGTACAGAGACAGGTTATCTATATACTATTGTACAGAGACAGGTTATCTATATACTATTGTACAGAGACAGGTTATCTATATACTATTGTACAGAGACAGGTTATCTATATACTATTGTACAGAGACAGGTTATCTATATACTATTGTACAGAGACAGGTTATCTATATACTATTGTACAGAGACAGGTTATCTATATACTATTGTACAGAGACAGGTTATCTATATACTATTGTACAGAGACAGGTTATCTATATACTATTGTACAGAGACAGGTTATCTATATACTATTGTACAGAGACAGGTTATCTATATACTATTGTACAGAGACAGGTTATCTATATACTATTGTACAGAGACAGGTTATCTATATACTATTGTACAGAGACAGGTTATCTATATACTATTGTACAGAGACAGGTTATCTATATACTATTGTACAGAGACAGGTTATCTATATACTATTGTACAGAGACAGGTTATCTATATACTATTGTACAGAGACAGGTTATCTATATACTATTGTACAGAGACAGGTTATCTATATACTATTGTACAGAGACAGGTTATCTATATACTATTGTACAGAGACAGGTTATCTATATACTATTGTACAGAGACAGGTTATCTATATACTATTGTACAGAGACAGGTTATCTATATACTATTGTACAGAGACAGGTTATCTATATACTATTGTACAGAGACAGGTTATCTATATACTATTGTACAGAGACAGGTTATCTATATACTATTGTACAGAGACAGGTTATCTATATACTATTGTACAGAGACAGGTTATCTATATACTATTGTACAGAGACAGGTTATCTATATACTATTGTACAGAGACAGGTTATCTATATACTATTGTACAGAGACAGGTTATCTATATACTATTGTACAGAGACAGGTTATCTATATACTATTGTACAGAGACAGGTTATCTATATACTATTGTACAGAGACAGGTTATCTATATACTATTGTACAGAGACAGGTTATCTATATACTATTGTACAGAGACAGGTTATCTATATACTATTGTACAGAGACAGGTTATCTATATACTATTGTACAGAGACAGGTTATCTATATACTATTGTACAGAGACAGGTTATCTATATACTATTGTGCAGAGACAGGTTATCTATATACTATTGTACAGAGACAGGTTATCTATATACTATTGTACAGAGACAGGTTATCTATATACTATTGTACAGAGACAGGTTATCTATATACTATTGTACAGAGACAGGTTATCTATATACTATTGTACAGAGACAGGTTATCTATATACTATTGTACAGAGACAGGTTATCTATATACTATTGTACAGAGACAGGTTATCTATATACTATTGTACAGAGACAGGTTATCTATATACTATTGTACAGAGACAGGTTATCTATATACTATTGTACAGAGACAGGTTATCTATATACTATTGTACAGAGACAGGTTATCTATATACTATTGTACAGAGACAGGTTATCTATATACTATTGTACAGAGACAGGTTATCTATATACTATTGTACAGAGACAGGTTATCTATATACTATTGTACAGAGACAGGTTATCTATATACTATTTGCAGAGACAGGTTATCTATATACTATTGTACAGAGACAGGTTATCTATATACTATTGTACAGAGACAGGTTATCTATATACTATTGTACAGAGACAGGTTATCTATATACTATTGTACAGAGACAGGTTATCTATATACTATTGTACAGAGACAGGTTATCTATATACTATTGTACAGAGACAGGTTATCTATATACTATTGTACAGAGACAGGTTATCTATATACTATTGTACAGAGACAGGTTATCTATATACTATTGTACAGAGACAGGTTATCTATATACTATTGTACAGAGACAGGTTATCTATATACTATTGTACAGAGACAGGTTATCTATATACTATTGTACAGAGACAGGTTATCTATATACTATTGTACAGAGACAGGTTATCTATATACTATTGTACAGAGACAGGTTATCTATATACTATTGTACAGAGACAGGTTATCTATATACTATTGTACAGAGACAGGTTATCTATATACTATTGTACAGAGACAGGTTATCTATATACTATTGTACAGAGACAGGTTATCTATATACTATTGTACAGAGACAGGTTATCTATATACTATTGTACAGAGACAGGTTATCTATATACTATTGTACAGAGACAGGTTATCTATATACTATTGTACAGAGACAGGTTATCTATATACTATTGTACAGAGACAGGTTATCTATATACTATTGTACAGAGACAGGTTATCTATATACTATTGTACAGAGACAGGTTATCTATATACTATTGTACAGAGACAGGTTATCTATATACTATTGTACAGAGACAGGTTATCTATATACTATTGTACAGAGACAGGTTATCTATATACTATTGTACAGAGACAGGTTATCTATATACTATTGTACAGAGACAGGTTATCTATATACTATTGTACAGAGACAGGTTATCTATATACTATTGTACAGAGACAGGTTATCTATATACTATTGTACAGAGACAGGTTATCTATATACTATTGTACAGAGACAGGTTATCTATATACTATTGTACAGAGACAGGTTATCTATATACTATTGTACAGAGACAGGTTATCTATATACTATTGTACAGAGACAGGTTATCTATATACTATTGTACAGAGACAGGTTATCTATATACTATTGTACAGAGACAGGTTATCTATATACTATTGTACAGAGACAGGTTATCTATATACTATTGTACAGAGACAGGTTATCTATATACTATTGTACAGAGACAGGTTATCTATATACTATTGTACAGAGACAGGTTATCTATATACTATTGTACAGAGACAGGTTATCTATATACTATTGTACAGAGACAGGTTATCTATATACTATTGTACAGAGACAGGTTATCTATATACTATTGTACAGAGACAGGTTATCTATATACTATTGTACAGAGACAGGTTATCTATATACTATTGTACAGAGACAGGTTATCTATATACTATTGTACAGAGACAGGTTATCTATATACTATTGTACAGAGACAGGTTATCTATATACTATTGTACAGAGACAGGTTATCTATATACTATTGTACAGAGACAGGTTATCTATATACTATTGTACAGAGACAGGTTATCTATATACTATTGTACAGAGACAGGTTATCTATATACTATTGTACAGAGACAGGTTATCTATATACTATTGTACAGAGACAGGTTATCTATATACTATTGTACAGAGACAGGTTATCTATATACTATTGTACAGAGACAGGTTATCTATATACTATTGTACAGAGACAGGTTATCTATATACTATTGTACAGAGACAGGTTATCTATATACTATTGTACAGAGACAGGTTATCTATATACTATTGTACAGAGACAGGTTATCTATATACTATTGTACAGAGACAGGTTATCTATATACTATTGTACAGAGACAGGTTATCTATATACTATTGTACAGAGACAGGTTATCTATATACTATTGTACAGAGACAGGTTATCTATATACTATTGTACAGAGACAGGTTATCTATATACTATTGGCAGAGACAGGTTATCTATATACTATTGTACAGAGACAGGTTATCTATATACTATTGTACAGAGACAGGTTATCTATATACTATTGTACAGAGACAGGTTATCTATATACTATTGTACAGAGACAGGTTATCTATATACTATTGTACAGAGACAGGTTATCTATATACTATTGTACAGAGACAGGTTATCTATATACTATTGTACAGAGACAGGTTATCTATATACTATTGTACAGAGACAGGTTATCTATATACTATTGTACAGAGACAGGTTATCTATATACTATTATACAGAGACAGGTTATCTATTGTACAGAGACAGGTTATCTATATACTATTGTACAGAGACAGGTTATCTATATACTATTGTACAGAGACAGGTTATCTATATACTATTGTACAGAGACAGGTTATCTATATACTATTGTACAGAGACAGGTTATCTATATACTATTGTACAGAGACAGGTTATCTATATACTATTGTACAGAGACAGGTTATCTATATACTATTGTACAGAGACAGGTTATCTATATACTATTGTACAGAGACAGGTTATCTATATACTATTGTACAGAGACAGGTTATCTATATACTATTGTACAGAGACAGGTTATCTATATACTATTGTACAGAGACAGGTTATCTATATACTATTGTACAGAGACAGGTTATCTATATACTATTGTACAGAGACAGGTTATCTATATACTATTGTACAGAGACAGGTTATCTATATACTATTGTACAGAGACAGGTTATCTATATACTATTGTACAGAGACAGGTTATCTATATACTATTGTACAGAGACAGGTTATCTATATACTATTGTACAGAGACAGGTTATCTATATACTATTGTACAGAGACAGGTTATCTATATACTATTGTACAGAGACAGGTTATCTATATACTATTGTGCAGAGACAGGTTATCTATATACTATTGTACAGAGACAGGTTATCTATATACTATTGTACAGAGACAGGTTATCTATATACTATTGTACAGAGACAGGTTATCTATATACTATTGTACAGAGACAGGTTATCTATATACTATTGTACAGAGACAGGTTATCTATATACTATTGTACAGAGACAGGTTATCTATATACTATTGTACAGAGACAGGTTATCTATATACTATTGTACAGAGACAGGTTATCTATATACTATTGTACAGAGACAGGTTATCTATATACTATTGTACAGAGACAGGTTATCTATATATCTATATACTGTACAGAGACAGGTTATCTATATACTATTGTACAGAGACAGGTTATCTATATACTATTGTACAGAGACAGGTTATCTATATACTATTGTACAGAGACAGGTTATCTATATACTATTGTACAGAGACAGGTTATCTATATACTATTGTACAGAGACAGGTTATCTATATACTATTGTACAGAGACAGGTTATCTATATACTATTGTACAGAGACAGGTTATCTATATACTATTGTACAGAGACAGGTTATCTATATACTATTGTACAGAGACAGGTTATCTATATACTATTGTACAGAGACAGGTTATCTATATACTATTGTACAGAGACAGGTTATCTATATACTATTGTACAGAGACAGGTTATCTATATACTATTGTACAGAGACAGGTTATCTATATACTATTGTACAGAGACAGGTTATCTATATACTATTGTACAGAGACAGGTTATCTATATACTATTGTACAGAGACAGGTTATCTATATACTATTGTACAGAGACAGGTTATCTATATACTATTGTACAGAGACAGGTTATCTATATACTATTGTACAGAGACAGGTTATCTATATACTATTGTACAGAGACAGGTTATCTATATACTATTGTACAGAGACAGGTTATCTATATACTATTGTACAGAGACAGGTTATCTATATACTATTGTACAGAGACAGGTTATCTATATACTATTGTACAGAGACAGGTTATCTATATACTATTGTACAGAGACAGGTTATCTATATACTATTGTACAGAGACAGGTTATCTATATACTATTGTACAGAGACAGGTTATCTATATACTATTGTACAGAGACAGGTTATCTATATACTATTGTACAGAGACAGGTTATCTATATACTATTGTACAGAGACAGGTTATCTATATACTATTGTACAGAGACAGGTTATCTATATACTATTGTACAGAGACAGGTTATCTATATACTATTGTACAGAGACAGGTTATCTATATACTATTGTACAGAGACAGGTTATCTATATACTATTGTACAGAGACAGGTTATCTATATACTATTGTACAGAGACAGGTTATCTATATACTATTGTACAGAGACAGGTTATCTATATACTATTGTACAGAGACAGGTTATCTATATACTATTGTACAGAGACAGGTTATCTATATACTATTGTACAGAGACAGGTTATCTATATACTATTGTACAGAGACAGGTTATCTATATACTATTGTACAGAGACAGGTTATCTATATACTATTGTACAGAGACAGGTTATCTATATACTATTGTACAGAGACAGGTTATCTATATACTATTGTACAGAGACAGGTTATCTATATACTATTGTACAGAGACAGGTTATCTATATACTATTGTACAGAGACAGGTTATCTATATACTATTGTACAGAGACAGGTTATCTATATACTATTGTACAGAGACAGGTTATCTATATACTATTGTGCAGAGACAGGTTATCTATATACTATTGTACAGAGACAGGTTATCTATATACTATTGTACAGAGACAGGTTATCTATATACTATTGTACAGAGACAGGTTATCTATATACTATTGTACAGAGACAGGTTATCTATATACTATTGTACAGAGACAGGTTATCTATATACTATTGTACAGAGACAGGTTATCTATATACTATTGTACAGAGACAGGTTATCTATATACTATTGTACAGAGACAGGTTATCTATATACTATTGTACAGAGACAGGTTATCTATATACTATTGTACAGAGACAGGTTATCTATATACTATTGTACAGAGACAGGTTATCTATATACTATTGTACAGAGACAGGTTATCTATATACTATTGTACAGAGACAGGTTATCTATATACTATTGTACAGAGACAGGTTATCTATATACTATTGTACAGAGACAGGTTATCTATATACTATTGTACAGAGACAGGTTATCTATATACTATTGTACAGAGACAGGTTATCTATATACTATTGTACAGAGACAGGTTATCTATATACTATTGTACAGAGACAGGTTATCTATATACTATTGTACAGAGACAGGTTATCTATATACTATTGTACAGAGACAGGTTATCTATATACTATTGTACAGAGACAGGTTATCTATATACTATTGTACAGAGACAGGTTATCTATATACTATTGTACAGAGACAGGTTATCTATATACTATTGTACAGAGACAGGTTATCTATATACTATTGTACAGAGACAGGTTATCTATATACTATTGTGCAGAGACAGGTTATCTATATACTATTGTACAGAGACAGGTTATCTATATACTATTGTACAGAGACAGGTTATCTATATACTATTGTACAGAGACAGGTTATCTATATACTATTGTACAGAGACAGGTTATCTATATACTATTGTACAGAGACAGGTTATCTATATACTATTGTACAGAGACAGGTTATCTATATACTATTGTACAGAGACAGGTTATCTATATACTATTGTACAGAGACAGGTTATCTATATACTATTGTACAGAGACAGGTTATCTATATACTATTGTACAGAGACAGGTTATCTATATACTATTGTACAGAGACAGGTTATCTATATACTATTGTACAGAGACAGGTTATCTATATACTATTGTACAGAGACAGGTTATCTATATACTATTGTACAGAGACAGGTTATCTATATACTATTGTACAGAGACAGGTTATCTATATACTATTGTACAGAGACAGGTTATCTATATACTATTGTACAGAGACAGGTTATCTATATACTATTGTACAGAGACAGGTTATCTATATACTATTGTACAGAGACAGGTTATCTATATACTATTGTACAGAGACAGGTTATCTATATACTATTGTACAGAGACAGGTTATCTATATACTATTGTACAGAGACAGGTTATCTATATACTATTGTACAGAGACAGGTTATCTATATACTATTGTACAGAGACAGGTTATCTATATACTATTGTACAGAGACAGGTTATCTATATACTATTGTACAGAGACAGGTTATCTATATACTATTGTACAGAGACAGGTTATCTATATACTATTGTACAGAGACAGGTTATCTATATACTATTGTACAGAGACAGGTTATCTATATACTATTGTACAGAGACAGGTTATCTATATACTATTGTACAGAGACAGGTTATCTATATACTATTGTACAGAGACAGGTTATCTATATACTATTGTACAGAGACAGGTTATCTATATACTATTGTACAGAGACAGGTTATCTATATACTATTGTACAGAGACAGGTTATCTATATACTATTGTACAGAGACAGGTTATCTATATACTATTGTACAGAGACAGGTTATCTATATACTATTGTACAGAGACAGGTTATCTATATACTATTGTACAGAGACAGGTTATCTATATACTATTGTACAGAGACAGGTTATCTATATACTATTGTACAGAGACAGGTTATCTATATACTATTGTACAGAGACAGGTTATCTATATACTATTGTACAGAGACAGGTTATCTATATACTATTGTACAGAGACAGGTTATCTATATACTATTGTACAGAGACAGGTTATCTATATACTATTGTACAGAGACAGGTTATCTATATACTATTGTACAGAGACAGGTTATCTATATACTATTGTACAGAGACAGGTTATCTATATACTATTGTACAGAGACAGGTTATCTATATACTATTGTACAGAGACAGGTTATCTATATACTATTGTACAGAGACAGGTTATCTATATACTATTGTACAGAGACAGGTTATCTATATACTATTGTACAGAGACAGGTTATCTATATACTATTGTACAGAGACAGGTTATCTATATACTATTGTACAGAGACAGGTTATCTATATACTATTGTACAGAGACAGGTTATCTATATACTATTGTACAGAGACAGGTTATCTATATACTATTGTACAGAGACAGGTTATCTATATACTATTGTACAGAGACAGGTTATCTATATACTATTGTACAGAGACAGGTTATCTATATACTATTGTACAGAGACAGGTTATCTATATACTATTGTACAGAGACAGGTTATCTATATACTATTGTACAGAGACAGGTTATCTATATACTATTGTACAGAGACAGGTTATCTATATACTATTGTACAGAGACAGGTTATCTATATACTATTGTACAGAGACAGGTTATCTATATACTATTGTACAGAGACAGGTTATCTATATACTATTGTACAGAGACAGGTTATCTATATACTATTGTACAGAGACAGGTTATCTATATACTATTGTACAGAGACAGGTTATCTATATACTATTGTACAGAGACAGGTTATCTATATACTATTGTACAGAGACAGGTTATCTATATACTATTGTACAGAGACAGGTTATCTATATACTATTGTACAGAGACAGGTTATCTATATACTATTGTACAGAGACAGGTTATCTATATACTATTGTACAGAGACAGGTTATCTATATACTATTGTACAGAGACAGGTTATCTATATACTATTGTACAGAGACAGGTTATCTATATACTATTGTACAGAGACAGGTTATCTATATACTATTGTACAGAGACAGGTTATCTATATACTATTGTACAGAGACAGGTTATCTATATACTATTGTACAGAGACAGGTTATCTATATACTATTGTACAGAGACAGGTTATCTATATACTATTGTACAGAGACAGGTTATCTATATACTATTGTACAGAGACAGGTTATCTATATACTATTGTACAGAGACAGGTTATCTATATACTATTGTACAGAGACAGGTTATCTATATACTATTGTACAGAGACAGGTTATCTATATACTATTGTACAGAGACAGGTTATCTATATACTATTGTACAGAGACAGGTTATCTATATACTATTGTACAGAGACAGGTTATCTATATACTATTGTACAGAGACAGGTTATCTATATACTATTGTACAGAGACAGGTTATCTATATACTATTGTACAGAGACAGGTTATCTATATACTATTGTACAGAGACAGGTTATCTATATACTATTGTACAGAGACAGGTTATCTATATACTATTGTACAGAGACAGGTTATCTATATACTATTGTACAGAGACAGGTTATCTATATACTATTGTACAGAGACAGGTTATCTATATACTATTGTACAGAGACAGGTTATCTATATACTATTGTACAGAGACAGGTTATCTATATACTATTGTACAGAGACAGGTTATCTATATACTATTGTACAGAGACAGGTTATCTATATACTATTGTACAGAGACAGGTTATCTATATACTATTGTACAGAGACAGGTTATCTATATACTATTGTACAGAGACAGGTTATCTATATACTATTGTACAGAGACAGGTTATCTATATACTATTGTACAGAGACAGGTTATCTATATACTATTGTACAGAGACAGGTTATCTATATACTATTGTACAGAGACAGGTTATCTATATACTATTGTACAGAGACAGGTTATCTATATACTATTGTACAGAGACAGGTTATCTATATACTATTGTACAGAGACAGGTTATCTATATACTATTGTACAGAGACAGGTTATCTATATACTATTGTGCAGAGACAGGTTATCTATATACTATTGTACAGAGACAGGTTATCTATATACTATTGTGCAGAGACAGGTTATCTATATACTATTGTACAGAGACAGGTTATCTATATACTATTGTACAGAGACAGGTTATCTATATACTATTGTACAGAGACAGGTTATCTATATACTATTGTACAGAGACAGGTTATCTATATACTATTGTACAGAGACAGGTTATCTATATACTATTGTACAGAGACAGGTTATCTATATACTATTGTACAGAGACAGGTTATCTATATACTATTGTACAGAGACAGGTTATCTATATACTATTGTACAGAGACAGGTTATCTATATACTATTGTACAGAGACAGGTTATCTATATACTATTGTACAGAGACAGGTTATCTATATACTATTGTACAGAGACAGGTTATCTATATACTATTGTACAGAGACAGGTTATCTATATACTATTGTACAGAGACAGGTTATCTATATACTATTGTACAGAGACAGGTTATCTATATACTATTGTACAGAGACAGGTTATCTATATACTATTGTACAGAGACAGGTTATCTATATACTATTGTACAGAGACAGGTTATCTATATACTATTGTACAGAGACAGGTTATCTATATACTATTGTACAGAGACAGGTTATCTATATACTATTGTACAGAGACAGGTTATCTATATACTATTGTACAGAGACAGGTTATCTATATACTATTGTACAGAGACAGGTTATCTATATACTATTGTACAGAGACAGGTTATCTATATACTATTGTACAGAGACAGGTTATCTATATACTATTGTACAGAGACAGGTTATCTATATACTATTGTACAGAGACAGGTTATCTATATACTATTGTACAGAGACAGGTTATCTATATACTATTGTACAGAGACAGGTTATCTATATACTATTGTACAGAGACAGGTTATCTATATACTATTGTACAGAGACAGGTTATCTATATACTATTGTACAGAGACAGGTTATCTATATACTATTGTACAGAGACAGGTTATCTATATACTATTGTACAGAGACAGGTTATCTATATACTATTGTACAGAGACAGGTTATCTATATACTATTGTACAGAGACAGGTTATCTATATACTATTGTACAGAGACAGGTTATCTATATACTATTGTACAGAGACAGGTTATCTATATACTATTGTACAGAGACAGGTTATCTATATACTATTGTACAGAGACAGGTTATCTATATACTATTGTACAGAGACAGGTTATCTATATACTATTGTACAGAGACAGGTTATCTATATACTATTGTACAGAGACAGGTTATCTATATACTATTGTACAGAGACAGGTTATCTATATACTATTGTACAGAGACAGGTTATCTATATACTATTGTACAGAGACAGGTTATCTATATACTATTGTACAGAGACAGGTTATCTATATACTATTGTACAGAGACAGGTTATCTATATACTATTGTACAGAGACAGGTTATCTATATACTATTGTGTTATCTATATACTACAGAGACAGGTTATCTATATACTATTGTACAGAGACAGGTTATCTATATACTATTGTACAGAGACAGGTTATCTATATACTATTGTACAGAGACAGGTTATCTATATACTATTGTACAGAGACAGGTTATCTATATACTATTGTACAGAGACAGGTTATCTATATACTATTGTACAGAGACAGGTTATCTATATACTATTGTACAGAGACAGGTTATCTATATACTATTGTGCAGAGACAGGTTATCTATATACTATTGTACAGAGACAGGTTATCTATATACTATTGTGCAGAGACAGGTTATCTATATACTATTGTACAGAGACAGGTTATCTATATACTATTGTACAGAGACAGGTTATCTATATACTATTGTACAGAGACAGGTTATCTATATACTATTGTACAGAGACAGGTTATCTATATACTATTGTACAGAGACAGGTTATCTATATACTATTGTGCAGAGACAGGTTATCTATATACTATTGTACAGAGACAGGTTATCTATATACTATTGTACAGAGACAGGTTATCTATATACTATTGTACAGAGACAGGTTATCTATATACTATTGTACAGAGACAGGTTATCTATATACTATTGTACAGAGACAGGTTATCTATATACTATTGTACAGAGACAGGTTATCTATATACTATTGTACAGAGACAGGTTATCTATATACTATTGTACAGAGACAGGTTATCTATATACTATTGTACAGAGACAGGTTATCTATATACTATTGTACAGAGACAGGTTATCTATATACTATTGTACAGAGACAGGTTATCTATATACTATTGTACAGAGACAGGTTATCTATATACTATTGTACAGAGACAGGTTATCTATATACTATTGTACAGAGACAGGTTATCTATATACTATTGTACAGAGACAGGTTATCTATATACTATTGTACAGAGACAGGTTATCTATATACTATTGTACAGAGACAGGTTATCTATATACTATTGTACAGAGACAGGTTATCTATATACTATTGTACAGAGACAGGTTATCTATATACTATTGTACAGAGACA
The DNA here is from genome assembly GCF_004210375.1 of Tachypleus tridentatus. Taxonomy (NCBI): domain Eukaryota; kingdom Metazoa; phylum Arthropoda; class Merostomata; order Xiphosura; family Limulidae; genus Tachypleus; species Tachypleus tridentatus. The sequence goes on from NC_134831.1 coordinate 89,504,065, forward strand.
GGTTATCTATATACTATTGTACAGAGACAGGTTATCTATATACTATTGTACAGAGACAGGTTATCTATATACTATTGTACAGAGACAGGTTATCTATATACTATTGTACAGAGACAGGTTATCTATATACTATTGTACAGAGACAGGTTATCTATATACTATTGTACAGAGACAGGTTATCTATATACTATTGTACAGAGACAGGTTATCTATATACTATTGTACAGAGACAGGTTATCTATATACTATTGTACAGAGACAGGTTATCTATATACTATTGTACAGAGACAGGTTATCTATATACTATTGTACAGAGACAGGTTATCTATATACTATTGTACAGAGACAGGTTATCTATATACTATTGTACAGAGACAGGTTATCTATATACTATTGTACAGAGACAGGTTATCTATATACTATTGTACAGAGACAGGTTATCTATATACTATTGTACAGAGACAGGTTATCTATATACTATTGTACAGAGACAGGTTATCTATATACTATTGTACAGAGACAGGTTATCTATATACTATTGTACAGAGACAGGTTATCTATATACTATTGTACAGAGACAGGTTATCTATATACTATTGTACAGAGACAGGTTATCTATATACTATTGTACAGAGACAGGTTATCTATATACTATTGTACAGAGACAGGTTATCTATATACTATTGTACAGAGACAGGTTATCTATATACTATTGTACAGAGACAGGTTATCTATATACTATTGTACAGAGACAGGTTATCTATATACTATTGTACAGAGACAGGTTATCTATATACTATTGTACAGAGACAGGTTATCTATATACTATTGTACAGAGACAGGTTATCTATATACTATTGTACAGAGACAGGTTATCTATATACTATTGTACAGAGACAGGTTATCTATATACTATTGTACAGAGACAGGTTATCTATATACTATTGTACAGAGACAGGTTATCTATATACTATTGTACAGAGACAGGTTATCTATATACTATTGTACAGAGACAGGTTATCTATATACTATTGTACAGAGACAGGTTATCTATATACTATTGTACAGAGACAGGTTATCTATATACTATTGTACAGAGACAGGTTATCTATATACTATTGTGCAGAGACAGGTTATCTATATACTATTGTACAGAGACAGGTTATCTATATACTATTGTACAGAGACAGGTTATCTATATACTATTGTACAGAGACAGGTTATCTATATACTATTGTACAGAGACAGGTTATCTATATACTATTGTACAGAGACAGGTTATCTATATACTATTGTACAGAGACAGGTTATCTATATACTATTGTACAGAGACAGGTTATCTATATACTATTGTACAGAGACAGGTTATCTATATACTATTGTACAGAGACAGGTTATCTATATACTATTGTACAGAGACAGGTTATCTATATACTATTGTACAGAGACAGGTTATCTATATACTATTGTACAGAGACAGGTTATCTATATACTATTGTACAGAGACAGGTTATCTATATACTATTGTACAGAGACAGGTTATCTATATACTATTGTACAGAGACAGGTTATCTATATACTATTGTACAGAGACAGGTTATCTATATACTATTGTACAGAGACAGGTTATCTATATACTATTGTACAGAGACAGGTTATCTATATACTATTGTACAGAGACAGGTTATCTATATACTATTGTACAGAGACAGGTTATCTATATACTATTGTACAGAGACAGGTTATCTATATACTATTGTACAGAGACAGGTTATCTATATACTATTGTACAGAGACAGGTTATCTATATACTATTGTACAGAGACAGGTTATCTATATACTATTGTACAGAGACAGGTTATCTATATATATCTATTACTATTGTACAGAGACAGGTTATCTATATACTATTGTACAGAGACAGGTTATCTATATACTATTGTACAGAGACAGGTTATCTATATACTATTGTACAGAGACAGGTTATCTATATACTATTGTACAGAGACAGGTTATCTATATACTATTGTACAGAGACAGGTTATCTATATACTATTGTACAGAGACAGGTTATCTATATACTATTGTACAGAGACAGGTTATCTATATACTATTGTACAGAGACAGGTTATCTATATACTATTGTACAGAGACAGGTTATCTATATACTATTGTACAGAGACAGGTTATCTATATACTATTGTACAGAGACAGGTTATCTATATACTATTGTACAGAGACAGGTTATCTATATACTATTGTGCAGAGACAGGTTATCTATATACTATTGTACAGAGACAGGTTATCTATATACTATTGTACAGAGACAGGTTATCTATATACTATTGTACAGAGACAGGTTATCTATATACTATTGTACAGAGACAGGTTATCTATATACTATTGTACAGAGACAGGTTATCTATATACTATTGTACAGAGACAGGTTATCTATATACTATTGTACAGAGACAGGTTATCTATATACTATTGTACAGAGACAGGTTATCTATATACTATTGTACAGAGACAGGTTATCTATATACTATTGTACAGAGACAGGTTATCTATATACTATTGTACAGAGACAGGTTATCTATATACTATTGTGCAGAGACAGGTTATCTATATACTATTGTACAGAGACAGGTTATCTATATACTATTGTACAGAGACAGGTTATCTATATACTATTGTACAGAGACAGGTTATCTATATACTATTGTACAGAGACAGGTTATCTATATACTATTGTACAGAGACAGGTTATCTATATACTATTGTACAGAGACAGGTTATCTATATACTATTGTACAGAGACAGGTTATCTATATACTATTGTACAGAGACAGGTTATCTATATACTATTGTACAGAGACAGGTTATCTATATACTATTGTACAGAGACAGGTTATCTATATACTATTGTACAGAGACAGGTTATCTATATACTATTGTACAGAGACAGGTTATCTATATACTATTGTGCAGAGACAGGTTATCTATATACTATTGTACAGAGACAGGTTATCTATATACTATTGTACAGAGACAGGTTATCTATATATATACTATTGTACAGAGACAGGTTATCTATATACTATTGTACAGAGACAGGTTATCTATATACTATTGTACAGAGACAGGTTATCTATATACTATTGTACAGAGACAGGTTATCTATATACTATTGTACAGAGACAGGTTATCTATATACTATTGTACAGAGACAGGTTATCTATATACTATTGTACAGAGACAGGTTATCTATATACTATTGTACAGAGACAGGTTATCTATATACTATTGTACAGAGACAGGTTATCTATATACTATTGTACAGAGACAGGTTATCTATATACTATTGTACAGAGACAGGTTATCTATATACTATTGTACAGAGACAGGTTATCTATATACTATTGTACAGAGACAGGTTATCTATATACTATTGTACAGAGACAGGTTATCTATATACTATTGTACAGAGACAGGTTATCTATATACTATTGTACAGAGACAGGTTATCTATATACTATTGTACAGAGACAGGTTATCTATATACTATTGTACAGAGACAGGTTATCTATATACTATTGTACAGAGACAGGTTATCTATATACTATTGTACAGAGACAGGTTATCTATATACTATTGTACAGAGACAGGTTATCTATATACTATTGTACAGAGACAGGTTATCTATATACTATTGTACAGAGACAGGTTATCTATATACTATTGTACAGAGACAGGTTATCTATATACTATTGTACAGAGACAGGTTATCTATATACTATTGTACAGAGACAGGTTATCTATATACTATTGTACAGAGACAGGTTATCTATATACTATTGTACAGAGACAGGTTATCTATATACTATTGTGCAGAGACAGGTTATCTATATACTATTGTACAGAGACAGGTTATCTATATACTATTGTACAGAGACAGGTTATCTATATACTATTGTACAGAGACAGGTTATCTATATACTATTGTACAGAGACAGGTTATCTATATACTATTGTACAGAGACAGGTTATCTATATACTATTGTACAGAGACAGGTTATCTATATACTATTGTACAGAGACAGGTTATCTATATACTATTGTACAGAGACAGGTTATCTATATACTATTGTACAGAGACAGGTTATCTATATACTATTGTACAGAGACAGGTTATCTATATACTATTGTACAGAGACAGGTTATCTATATACTATTGTACAGAGACAGGTTATCTATATACTATTGTACAGAGACAGGTTATCTATATACTATTGTACAGAGACAGGTTATCTATATACTATTGTACAGAGACAGGTTATCTATATACTATTGTACAGAGACAGGTTATCTATATACTATTGTACAGAGACAGGTTATCTATATACTATTGTACAGAGACAGGTTATCTATATACTATTGTACAGAGACAGGTTATCTATATACTATTGTACAGAGACAGGTTATCTATATACTATTGTACAGAGACAGGTTATCTATATACTATTGTACAGAGACAGGTTATCTATATACTATTGTACAGAGACAGGTTATCTATATACTATTGTGCAGAGACAGGTTATCTATATACTATTGTACAGAGACAGGTTATCTATATACTATTGTACAGAGACAGGTTATCTATATACTATTGTACAGAGACAGGTTATCTATATACTATTGTACAGAGACAGGTTATCTATATACTATTGTACAGAGACAGGTTATCTATATACTATTGTACAGAGACAGGTTATCTATATACTATTGTACAGAGACAGGTTATCTATATACTATTGTACAGAGACAGGTTATCTATATACTATTGTACAGAGACAGGTTATCTATATACTATTGTACAGAGACAGGTTATCTATATACTATTGTACAGAGACAGGTTATCTATATACTATTGTACAGAGACAGGTTATCTATATACTATTGTACAGAGACAGGTTATCTATATACTATTGTACAGAGACAGGTTATCTATATACTATTGTACAGAGACAGGTTATCTATATACTATTGTACAGAGACAGGTTATCTATATACTATTGTACAGAGACAGGTTATCTATATACTATTGTACAGAGACAGGTTATCTATATACTATTGTACAGAGACAGGTTATCTATATACTATTGTACAGAGACAGGTTATCTATATACTATTGTACAGAGACAGGTTATCTATATACTATTGTACAGAGACAGGTTATCTATATACTATTGTACAGAGACAGGTTATCTATATACTATTGTACAGAGACAGGTTATCTATATACTATTGTACAGAGACAGGTTATCTATATACTATTGTACAGAGACAGGTTATCTATATACTATTGTACAGAGACAGGTTATCTATATACTATTGTACAGAGACAGGTTATCTATATACTATTGTACAGAGACAGGTTATCTATATACTATTGTGCAGAGACAGGTTATCTATATACTATTGTACAGAGACAGGTTATCTATATACTATTGTACAGAGACAGGTTATCTATATACTATTGTACAGAGACAGGTTATCTATATACTATTGTACAGAGACAGGTTATCTATATACTATTGTACAGAGACAGGTTATCTATATACTATTGTACAGAGACAGGTTATCTATATACTATTGTACAGAGACAGGTTATCTATATACTATTGTACAGAGACAGGTTATCTATATACTATTGTACAGAGACAGGTTATCTATATACTATTGTACAGAGACAGGTTATCTATATACTATTGTACAGAGACAGGTTATCTATATACTATTGTACAGAGACAGGTTATCTATATACTATTGTACAGAGACAGGTTATCTATATACTATTGTACAGAGACAGGTTATCTATATACTATTGTACAGAGACAGGTTATCTATATACTATTGTACAGAGACAGGTTATCTATATACTATTGTACAGAGACAGGTTATCTATATACTATTGTACAGAGACAGGTTATCTATATACTATTGTACAGAGACAGGTTATCTATATACTATTGTACAGAGACAGGTTATCTATATACTATTGTACAGAGACAGGTTATCTATATACTATTGTACAGAGACAGGTTATCTATATACTATTGTACAGAGACAGGTTATCTATATACTATTGTACAGAGACAGGTTATCTATATACTATTGTACAGAGACAGGTTATCTATATACTATTGTACAGAGACAGGTTATCTATATACTATTGTACAGAGACAGGTTATCTATATACTATTGTACAGAGACAGGTTATCTATATACTATTGTACAGAGACAGGTTATCTATATACTATTGTACAGAGACAGGTTATCTATATACTATTGTACAGAGACAGGTTATCTATATACTATTGTACAGAGACAGGTTATCTATATACTATTGTACAGAGACAGGTTATCTATATACTATTGTACAGAGACAGGTTATCTATATACTATTGTACAGAGACAGGTTATCTATATACTATTGTGCAGAGACAGGTTATCTATATACTATTGTACAGAGACAGGTTATCTATATACTATTGTGCAGAGACAGGTTATCTATATACTATTGTACAGAGACAGGTTATCTATATACTATTGTACAGAGACAGGTTATCTATATACTATTGTACAGAGACAGGTTATCTATATACTATTGTACAGAGACAGGTTATCTATATACTATTGTACAGAGACAGGTTATCTATATACTATTGTACAGAGACAGGTTATCTATATACTATTGTACAGAGACAGGTTATCTATATACTATTGTACAGAGACAGGTTATCTATATACTATTGTGCAGAGACAGGTTATCTATATACTATTGTACAGAGACAGGTTATCTATATACTATTGTACAGAGACAGGTTATCTATATACTATTGTACAGAGACAGGTTATCTATATACTATTGTACAGAGACAGGTTATCTATATACTATTGTACAGAGACAGGTTATCTATATACTATTGTACAGAGACAGGTTATCTATATACTATTGTACAGAGACAGGTTATCTATATACTATTGTACAGAGACAGGTTATCTATATACTATTGTACAGAGACAGGTTATCTATATACTATTGTACAGAGACAGGTTATCTATATACTATTGTACAGAGACAGGTTATCTATATACTATTGTACAGAGACAGGTTATCTATATACTATTGTACAGAGACAGGTTATCTATATACTATTGTACAGAGACAGGTTATCTATATACTATTGTACAGAGACAGGTTATCTATATACTATTGTGCAGAGACAGGTTATCTATATACTATTGTACAGAGACAGGTTATCTATATACTATTGTGCAGAGACAGGTTATCTATATACTATTGTACAGAGACAGGTTATCTATATACTATTGTACAGAGACAGGTTATCTATATACTATTGTACAGAGACAGGTTATCTATATACTATTGTACAGAGACAGGTTATCTATATACTATTGTACAGAGACAGGTTATCTATATACTATTGTACAGAGACAGGTTATCTATATACTATTGTACAGAGACAGGTTATCTATATACTATTGTACAGAGACAGGTTATCTATATACTATTGTACAGAGACAGGTTATCTATATACTATTGTACAGAGACAGGTTATCTATATACTATTGTACAGAGACAGGTTATCTATATACTATTGTACAGAGACAGGTTATCTATATACTATTGTACAGAGACAGGTTATCTATATACTATTGTGCAGAGACAGGTTATCTATATACTATTGTACAGAGACAGGTTATCTATATACTATTGTACAGAGACAGGTTATCTATATACTATTGTACAGAGACAGGTTATCTATATACTATTGTACAGAGACAGGTTATCTATATACTATTGTACAGAGACAGGTTATCTATATACTATTGTACAGAGACAGGTTATCTATATACTATTGTACAGAGACAGGTTATCTATATACTATTGTACAGAGACAGGTTATCTATATACTATTGTACAGAGACAGGTTATCTATATACTATTGTACAGAGACAGGTTATCTATATACTATTGTACAGAGACAGGTTATCTATATACTATTGTACAGAGACAGGTTATCTATATACTATTGTACAGAGACAGGTTATCTATATACTATTGTACAGAGACAGGTTATCTATATACTATTGTACAGAGACAGGTTATCTATATACTATTGTACAGAGACAGGTTATCTATACTGTACAGAGACAGGTTATCTATATACTATTGTACAGAGACAGGTTATCTATATACTATTGTACAGAGACAGGTTATCTATATACTATTGTACAGAGACAGGTTATCTATATACTATTGTACAGAGACAGGTTATCTATATACTATTGTACAGAGACAGGTTATCTATATACTATTGTACAGAGACAGGTTATCTATATACTATTGTACAGAGACAGGTTATCTATATACTATTGTACAGAGACAGGTTATCTATATACTATTGTACAGAGACAGGTTATCTATATACTATTGTACAGAGACAGGTTATCTATATACTATTGTACAGAGACAGGTTATCTATATACTATTGTACAGAGACAGGTTATCTATATACTATTGTACAGAGACAGGTTATCTATATACTATTGTACAGAGACAGGTTATCTATATACTATTGTACAGAGACAGGTTATCTATATACTATTGTACAGAGACAGGTTATCTATATACTATTGTGCAGAGACAGGTTATCTATATACTATTGTACAGAGACAGGTTATCTATATACTATTGTACAGAGACAGGTTATCTATATACTATTGTACAGAGACAGGTTATCTATATACTATTGTACAGAGACAGGTTATCTATATACTATTGTACAGAGACAGGTTATCTATATACTATTGTACAGAGACAGGTTATCTATATACTATTGTACAGAGACAGGTTATCTATATACTATTGTACAGAGACAGGTTATCTATATACTATTGTACAGAGACAGGTTATCTATATACTATTGTACAGAGACAGGTTATCTATATACTATTGTACAGAGACAGGTTATCTATATACTATTGTGCAGAGACAGGTTATCTATATACTATTGTACAGAGACAGGTTATCTATATACTATTGTACAGAGACAGGTTATCTATATACTATTGTACAGAGACAGGTTATCTATATACTATTGTACAGAGACAGGTTATCTATATACTATTGTACAGAGACAGGTTATCTATATACTATTGTACAGAGACAGGTTATCTATATACTATTGTACAGAGACAGGTTATCTATATACTATTGTACAGAGACAGGTTATCTATATACTATTGTACAGAGACAGGTTATCTATATACTATTGTACAGAGACAGGTTATCTATATACTATTGTACAGAGACAGGTTATCTATATACTATTGTACAGAGACAGGTTATCTATATACTATTGTACAGAGACAGGTTATCTATATACTATTGTACAGAGACAGGTTATCTATATACTATTGTACAGAGACAGGTTATCTATATATACTATTGTACAGAGACAGGTTATCTATATACTATTGTACAGAGACAGGTTATCTATATACTATTGTACAGAGACAGGTTATCTATATACTATTGTACAGAGACAGGTTATCTATATACTATTGTACAGAGACAGGTTATCTATATACTATTGTACAGAGACAGGTTATCTATATACTATTGTACAGAGACAGGTTATCTATATACTATTGTACAGAGACAGGTTATCTATATACTATTGTACAGAGACAGGTTATCTATATACTATTGTACAGAGACAGGTTATCTATATACTATTGTACAGAGACAGGTTATCTATATACTATTGTACAGAGACAGGTTATCTATATACTATTGTACAGAGACAGGTTATCTATATACTATTGTACAGAGACAGGTTATCTATATACTATTGTACAGAGACAGGTTATCTATATACTATTGTACAGAGACAGGTTATCTATATACTATTGTACAGAGACAGGTTATCTATATACTATTGTGCAGAGACAGGTTATCTATATACTATTGTACAGAGACAGGTTATCTATATACTATTGTACAGAGACAGGTTATCTATATACTATTGTACAGAGACAGGTTATCTATATACTATTGTACAGAGACAGGTTATCTATATACTATTGTGCAGAGACAGGTTATCTATATACTATTGTACAGAGACAGGTTATCTATATACTATTGTACAGAGACAGGTTATCTATATACTATTGTACAGAGACAGGTTATCTATATACTATTGTACAGAGACAGGTTATCTATATACTATTGTACAGAGACAGGTTATCTATATACTATTGTGCAGAGACAGGTTATCTATATACTATTGTACAGAGACAGGTTATCTATATACTATTGTACAGAGACAGGTTATCTATATACTATTGTACAGAGACAGGTTATCTATATACTATTGTGTACAGAGACAGGTTATCTATATACTATTGTACAGAGACAGGTTATCTATATACTATTGTACAGAGACAGGTTATCTATATACTATTGTACAGAGACAGGTTATCTATATACTATTGTGCAGAGACAGGTTATCTATATACTATTGTACAGAGACAGGTTATCTATATACTATTGTACAGAGACAGGTTATCTATATACTATTGTACAGAGACAGGTTATCTATATACTATTGTACAGAGACAGGTTATCTATATACTATTGTACAGAGACAGGTTATCTATATACTATTGTACAGAGACAGGTTATCTATATACTATTGTACAGAGACAGGTTATCTATATATACTATTGTACAGAGACAGGTTATCTATATACTATTGTACAGAGACAGGTTATCTATATACTATTGTACAGAGACAGGTTATCTATATACTATTGTACAGAGACAGGTTATCTATATACTATTGTACAGAGACAGGTTATCTATATACTATTGTACAGAGACAGGTTATCTATATACTATTGTACAGAGACAGGTTATCTATATACTATTGTACAGAGACAGGTTATCTATATACTATTGTACAGAGACAGGTTATCTATATACTATTGTACAGAGACAGGTTATCTATATACTATTGTACAGAGACAGGTTATCTATATACTATTGTACAGAGACAGGTTATCTATATACTATTGTACAGAGACAGGTTATCTATATACTATTGTACAGAGACAGGTTATCTATATACTATTGTACAGAGACAGGTTATCTATATACTATTGTACAGAGACAGGTTATCTATATACTATTGTACAGAGACAGGTTATCTATATACTATTGTACAGAGACAGGTTATCTATATACTATTGTACAGAGACAGGTTATCTATATACTATTGTACAGAGACAGGTTATCTATATACTATTGTACAGAGACAGGTTATCTATATACTATTGTACAGAGACAGGTTATCTATATACTATTGTGCAGAGACAGGTTATCTATATACTATTGTACAGAGACAGGTTATCTATATACTATTGTACAGAGACAGGTTATCTATATACTATTGTACAGAGACAGGTTATCTATATACTATTGTGCAGAGACAGGTTATCTATATACTATTGTACAGAGACAGGTTATCTATATACTATTGTACAGAGACAGGTTATCTATATACTATTGTACAGAGACAGGTTATCTATATACTATTGTACAGAGACAGGTTATCTATATACTATTGTACAGAGACAGGTTATCTATATACTATTGTACAGAGACAGGTTATCTATATACTATTGTGTACAGAGACAGGTTATCTATATACTATTGTACAGAGACAGGTTATCTATATACTATTGTACAGAGACAGGTTATCTATATACTATTGTACAGAGACAGGTTATCTATATACTATTGTACAGAGACAGGTTATCTATATACTATTGTACAGAGACAGGTTATCTATATACTATTGTACAGAGACAGGTTATCTATATACTATTGTACAGAGACAGGTTATCTATATACTATTGTACAGAGACAGGTTATCTATATACTATTGTACAGAGACAGGTTATCTATATACTATTGTACAGAGACAGGTTATCTATATACTATTGTACAGAGACAGGTTATCTATATACTATTGTACAGAGACAGGTTATCTATATACTATTGTACAGAGACAGGTTATCTATATACTATTGTACAGAGACAGGTTATCTATATACTATTGTACAGAGACAGGTTATCTATATACTATTGTACAGAGACAGGTTATCTATATACTATTGTGCAGAGACAGGTTATCTATATACTATTGTACAGAGACAGGTTATCTATATACTATTGTACAGAGACAGGTTATCTATATACTATT